>NC_142439.1:60002500-60010000 GCF_059453495.1 Arachis ipaensis | reverse complement strand
AAAAAATCTGGAAAAAAACTCTGAAAATAACCCGAGGAGCTTGCCAAAGATGAGGCCATTACGGCTCACCTTTAGGTGTCCTCCTCGGGATAGCGTCATTTAAAGAACGAGGGTCAGCAGAACGTAATAAAAAAAAAAATAAATCTGGAATAAAACTGTGAAAAAAACCGGAGGAGCTTGCCAAAGATGAGGCCATTACGGCTCGCCTTTAGGTGTCCTCCTCGGGATAGCGTCATTTAAAGAACGAGGGTCAGCAGAACGTAAAAAATAAATAAATAAATAAATAAATCTAGAAAAAAATTGTGAAAAAAACCGGAGGAGCTTGCCAAAGGTGAGGCCATTACGGCTCGCCTTTAGGTGTCCTCCTCGTGATAGCGTCATTTAAAGAACGAGGGTCAGCAGAACGTAAAAAAAAAAAAAAAAAAAAAAAAAAAAAAAAAAAATTAAAAAAAAAAAAATCAGGAAAAAAAACTGTGAAAAAAAACCGGAGGAGCTTGCCAAAGATGAGGCTATTACGGCTCACCTTTAGGTGTCTTCCTCGGGATAGCGTCATTTAAAGAACGAGGGTCAGCAGAACGTAATAAAAAAAAAAATAAATCTGGAATAAAACTGTGAAAAAAACCGGAGGAGCTTGCCAAAGATGAGGCCATTACGGCTCGCCTTTAGGTGTCCTCCTCGGGATAGCGTCATTTAAAGAACGAGGGTCAGCAGAATGTAAAAAAAAAAATAAATAAATAAATAAATCTGGAAAAAAATTGTGAAAAAAACCGGAGGAGCTTGCCAAAGGTGAGGCCATTACGGCTCGCCTTTAGGTGTCCTCCTCGTGATAGCGTCATTTAAAGAACGAGGGTCAGCAGAACGTAAAAAAAAAAAAAAAAAAAAAAATCTGGAATAAAACTGTGAAAAAAACCGGAGGAGCTTGCCAAAGATGAGGCCATTACGGCTCGCCTTTAGGTGTCCTCCTCGGGATAGCGTCATTTAAAGAACGAGGGTCAGCAGAACGTCAAAAAAAAAAAAAAAAAAAACCGGAAAAAAATCTTGAAAAAAACTGTGAAAAAAACCGGAGGAGCTTGCCAAAGATGAGGCCATTACGGCTCGCCTTTAGGTGTCCTCCTCGGGATAGCGTCATTTAAAGAACGAGGGTCAGCAGAACGTAAAAAAAAAAAAAAAAAAAAAAAAAAAAAAAAAAAAAAAAAAAAAAAAAAAAAAAAAAAAAAAAAACCCGGAAAAAATAATCTGGAAAAAAACTGTGAAAAAAAACTGGAGGAGCTTGCGAAAGATGAGGCCATTACGGCTCGCCTTTCGGTGTCCTCCTCGGGATAGCGTCATTTAAAGAACGAGGGTCAGCAGAACGTAAAAAAAAAAAAAAAAAAAAAAAAAAAAAAAAAAAAAAAAAAAAAAAAAAAAAACGAAAAAAAATCTGGAATAAAACTGTGAAAAAAAACCGGAGGAGCTTGTCAAAGATGAGGCCATTACGGCTCGCCTTTAGGTGTCCTCCTCGGGATAGCGTCATTTAAAGAACGAGGGTCAGCAGAACGTAAAAAAAAAAAAAAAAAAAAACCAAAAATAAAATCTGGAATAAAACTGTGAAAAAAACCGGAGGAGCTTGCCAAAGATGAGGCCATTACGGCTCGCCTTTAGGTGTCCTCCTCGGGATAGCGTCATTTAAAGAACGAGTGTCAGCGGAAGGTAAAAAAAAAAAAAACCGGAAAAAAAAATCTGGAAAAAAACTGTGAAAATAACCCGAGGAGCTTGCCAAAGATGAGGCCATTACGGCTCGCCTTTCGGTGTCCTCCTCGGGATAGCGTCATTTAAAGAACGAGGGACAGCAGAACGTAAAAAAAAAAAAAAAAAAAAAAAAAAAAAAAAAAAAAAACCCGGAAAAAAAAAAACTGTGAAAAAAACCGGAGGAGCTTGCCAAAGATGAGGCCATTACGGCTCGCCTTTAGGTGTCCTCCTCGGGATAGCGTCATTTAAAGAACGAGGGTCAGCGGAAGGTAAAAAAAAAAAAAAAAAAAAACCGGAAAAAAAAATCTGGAAAAAAACTGTGAAAATAACCCGAGGAGCTTGCCAAAGATGAGGCCATTAAGGCTCACCTTTAGGTTTCCTCCTCGGGATAGCGTCATTTAAAGAACGAGGGTCAGCAGAACGTAAAAAAAAAAAAAAAAAAACATAAAAAAAAAATCTGGAAAAAAAACTGTGAAAAAAAACCGGAGGAGCTTGCCAAAGATGAGGCTATTACGGCTCACCTTTAGGTGTCCTCCTCGGGATAGCGTCATTTAAAGAACGAGGGTCAGGAGAACGTAAAAAAAAAAAAAAAAAAAAAAAAAAAAAAAAAAAAAAAAAAAAAAAAAAAAACCAGAAATAAAATCTGGAATAAAACTGTGAAAAAAACCGGAGGAGCTTGCCAAAGATGAGGCCATTACGGCTCGCCTTTAGGTGTCCTCCTCGGGATAGCGTCATTTAAAGAACGAGGGTCAGCAGAACGTATAAAAAAAAAAAAAAAAAAAAAAAAAAAAAAAAAACAGAAATAAAATCTGGAATAAAACTGTGAAAAAAACCGGAGGAGCTTGCCAAAGATGAGGCCATTACGGCTCGCCTTTAGGTGTCCTCCTCGGGATAGCGTCATTTAAAGAACGAGGGTCAGCGGAAGGTAAAAAAAAAAAAAAAAACCGGAAAAAAAAATCTGGAAAAAAACTCTGAAAATAACCCGAGGAGCTTGCCAAAGATGAGGCCATTACGGCTCGCCTTTCGGTGTCCTCCTCGGGATAGCGTCATTTAAAGAACGAGGGACAGCAGAACGTAAAAAAAAAAAAAAAAAAAAAAAAAAAAAAAAAAAAAAAAAAAAAAAAAAAAAAAAAAAAAAAAAAAAAAAAAAAAAACCCGGAAAAAAAAACTGTGAAAAAAACCGGAGGAGCTTGCCAAAGATGAGGCCATTACGGCTCGCCTTTAGGTGTCCTCCTCGGGATAGCGTCATTTAAAGAACGAGGGTCAGCAGAACGTAAAAAAAAAAACAAAAAAATCTGGAATAAAACTGTGAAAAAAACCGGAGGAGCTTGCCAAAGATGAGGCTATTACGGCTCGCCTTTAGGTGTCCTCCTCGGGATAGCGTCATTTAAAGAACGAGGGTCAGCAGAACGTCAAAAAAAAAAAAAAAAAAAACCGGAAAAAAATCTTGAAAAAAACTGTGAAAAAAACCGGAGGAGCTTGCCAAAGATGAGGCCGTTACGGCTCGCCTTTAGGTGTCCTCCTCGGGATAGCGTCATTTAAAGAACGAGGGTCAGCAGAACGTAATAAAAAAAAAAAATAAATCTGGAATAAAACTGTGAAAAAAACCGGAGGAGCTTGCCAAAGATGAGGCCATTACGGCTCGCCTTTAGGTGTCCTCCTCGGGATAGCGTCATTTAAAGAACGAGGGTCAGCAGAATGTAAAAAAAAAAATAAATAAATAAATAAATCTGGAAAAAAATTGTGAAAAAAACCGGAGGAGCTTGCCAAAGGTGAGGCCATTACGGCTCGCCTTTAGGTGTCCTCCTCGTGATAGCGTCATTTAAAGAACGAGGGTCAGCAGAACGTAAAAAAAAAAAAAAAAAAAAAAAAAAAAAAAAAAAAAACGAAAAAAAATCTGGAATAAAACTGTGAAAAAAAACCGGAGGAGCTTGTCAAAGATGAGGCCATTACGGCTCGCCTTTAGGTGTCCTCCTCGGGATAGCGTCATTTAAAGAACGAGGGTCAGCAGAACGTAAAAAAAAAAAAAAAAAAAAAACCAGAAATAAAATCTGGAATAAAACTGTGAAAAAAACCGGAGGAGCTTGCCAAAGATGAGGCCATTACGGCTCGCCTTTAGGTGTCCTCCTCGGGATAGCGTCATTTAAAGAACGAGGGTCAGCAGAACGTCAAAAAAAAAAAAAAAAAAAAACCGGAAAAAAATCTTGAAAAAAACTGTGAAAAAAACCGGAGGAGCTTGCCAAAGATGAGGCCATTACGGCTCGCCTTTAGGTGTCCTCCTCGGGATAGCGTCATTTAAAGAACGAGGGTCAGCAGAACGTAAAAAAAAAAAAAAAACCCGGAAAAAATAATCTGGAAAAAAACTGTGAAAAAAAACCGGAGGATCTTGCGAAAGATGAGGCCATTACGGCTCGCCTTTCGGTGTCCTCCTCGGGATAGCGTCATTTAAAGAACGAGGGTCAGCAAAACGTAAAAAAAAAAAAAAAAAAAAAAAAAAAAAAAAAAAACGAAAAAAAATCTGGAATAAAACTGTGAAAAAAAACCGGAGGAGCTTGTCAAAGATGAGGCCATTACGGCTCGCCTTTAGGTGTCCTCCTCGGGATAGCGTCATTTAAAGAACGAGGGTCAGCAGAACGTAAAAAAAAAAAAAAAAAAAAACCAGAAATAAAATCTGGAATAAAACTGTGAAAAAACCGGAGGAGCTTGCCAAAGATGAGGCCATTACGGCTCGCCTTTAGGTGTCCTCCTCGGGATAGCGTCATTTAAAGAACGAGTGTCAGCGGAAGGTAAAAAAAAAAAAACCGGAAAAAAAAATCTGGAAAAAAACTGTGAAAATAACCCGAGGAGCTTGCCAAAGATGAGGCCATTACGGCTCGCCTTTCGGTGTCCTCCTCGGGATAGCGTCATTTAAAGAACGAGGGACAGCAGAACGTAAAAAAAAAAAAAAAAAAAAAAAAAAAAAAAAAAACCCGGAAAAAAAAAAACTGTGAAAAAAACCGGAGGAGCTTGCCAAAGATGAGGCCATTACGGCTCGCCTTTAGGTGTCCTCCTCGGGATAGCGTCATTTAAAGAACGAGGGTCAGCGGAAGGTAAAAAAAAAAAAAAAAAAACCGGAAAAAAAAATCTGGAAAAAAACTGTGAAAATAACCCGAGGAGCTTGCCAAAGATGAGGCCATTAAGGCTCACCTTTAGGTTTCCTCCTCGGGATAGCGTCATTTAAAGAACGAGGGTCAGCAGAACGTAAAAAAAAAAAAAAAAACATAAAAAAAAAATCTGGAAAAAAAACTGTGAAAAAAAACCGGAGGAGCTTGCCAAAGATGAGGCTATTACGGCTCACCTTTAGGTGTCCTCCTCGGGATAGCGTCATTTAAAGAACGAGGGTCAGGAGAACGTAAAAAAAAAAAAAAAAAAAAAAAAAAAAAAAAAAAAAAAACCAGAAATAAAATCTGGAATAAAACTGTGAAAAAAACCGGAGGAGCTTGCCAAAGATGAGGCCATTACGGCTCGCCTTTAGGTGTCCTCCTCGGGATAGCGTCATTTAAAGAACGAGGGTCAGCAGAACGTATAAAAAAAAAAAAAAAAAAAAAAAAAAAAAAAAACAGAAATAAAATCTGGAATAAAACTGTGAAAAAAACCGGAGGAGCTTGCCAAAGATGAGGCCATTACGGCTCGCCTTTAGGTGTCCTCCTCGGGATAGCGTCATTTAAAGAACGAGGGTCAGCGGAAGGTAAAAAAAAAAAAAAAAACCGGAAAAAAAAATCTGGAAAAAAACTCTGAAAATAACCCGAGGAGCTTGCCAAAGATGAGGCCATTACGGCTCACCTTTAGGTGTCCTCCTCGGGATAGCGTCATTTAAAGAACGAGGGTCAGCAGAACGTAATAAAAAAAAAAAATAAATCTGGAATAAAACTGTGAAAAAAACCGGAGGAGCTTGCCAAAGATGAGGCCATTACGGCTCGCCTTTAGGTGTCCTCCTCGGGATAGCGTCATTTAAAGAACGAGGGTCAGCAGAACGTAAAAAAATAAATAAATAAATAAATAAATCTAGAAAAAAATTGTGAAAAAAACCGGAGGAGCTTGCCAAAGGTGAGGCCATTACGGCTCGCCTTTAGGTGTCCTCCTCGTGATAGCGTCATTTAAAGAACGAGGGTCAGCAGAACGTAAAAAAAAAAAAAAAAAAAAAATCTGGAATAAAACTGTGAAAAAAACCGGAGGAGCTTGCCAAAGATGAGGCCATTACGGCTCGCCTTAAGGTGTCCTCCTCGGGATAGCGTCATTTAAAGAACGAGGGTCAGCAGAACGTCAAAAAAAAAAAAAAAAAAAAAAAACGGAAAAAAATCTTGAAAAAAACTGTGAAAAAAACCGGAGGAGCTTGCCAAAGATGAGGCCATTACGGCTCGCCTTTAGGTGTCCTCCTCGGGATAGCGTCATTTAAAGAACGAGGGTCAGCAGAACGTAAAAAAAAAAAAAAAAAAAACCCGGAAAAAATAATCTGGAAAAAAACTGTGAAAAAAAACCGGAGGAGCTTGCGAAAGATGAGGCCATTACGGCTCGCCTTTCGGTGTCCTCCTCGGGATAGCGTCATTTAAAGAACGAGGGTCAGCAGAACGTAAAAAAAAAAAAAAAAAAAAAAAAAAAAAAAAAAAAAAAAAAAAAAAAAAAAAAAAAAAAAAAAAAAAAAAAAAAAAAAAAACGAAAAAAAATCTGGAATAAAACTGTGAAAAAAACCGGAGGAGCTTGCCAAAGATGAGGCCATTACGGCTCGCCTTTAGGTGTCCTCCTCGGGATAGCGTCATTTAAAGAACGAGGGTCAGCAGAACGTAAAAAAAAAAAAAAAAAAAAACCAGAAATAAAATCTGGAATAAAACTGTTAAAAAAACCGGAGGAGCTTGCCAAAGATGAGGCCATTACGGCTCGCCTTTCGGTGTCCTCCTCGGGATAGCGTCATTTAAAGAACGAGGGACAGCAGAACGTAAAAAAAAAAAAAAAAAAAAAAAAAAAAAAAAAAACCCGGAAAAAAAAAAACTGTGAAAAAAACCGGAGGAGCTTGCCAAAGATGAGGCCATTACGGCTCGCCTTTAGGTGTCCTCCTCGGGATAGCGTCATTTAAAGAACGAGGGTCAGCGGAAGGTAAAAAAAAAAAAAAAAAAAACCGGAAAAAAAAATCTGGAAAAAAACTGTGAAAATAACCCGAGGAGCTTGCCAAAGATGAGGCCATTAAGGCTCACCTTTAGGTGTCCTCCTCGGGATAGCGTCATTTAAAGAACGAGGGTCAGCAGAACGTAAAAAAAAAAAAAAAACATAAAAAAAAAATCTGGAAAAAAACTGTGAAAATAACCCGAGGAGCTTGCCAAAGATGAGGCTATTACGGCTCACCTTTAGGTGTCCTCCTCGGGATAGCGTCATTTAAAGAACGAGGGTCAGGAGAACGTAAAAAAAAAAAAAAAAAAAAAAAAAAAAAAACCAGAAATAAAATCTGGAATAAAACTGTGAAAAAAACCGGAGGAGCTTGCCAAAGATGAGGCCATTACGGCTCGCCTTTAGGTGTCCTCCGCGGGATAGCGTCATTTAAAGAACGAGTGTCAGCGGAAGGTAAAAAAAAAAAAAAAATAACCGGAAAAAAAATCTGGAAAAAAACTCTGAAAATAACCCGAGGAGCTTGCCAAAGATGAGGCCATTACGGCTCGCCTTTCGGTGTCCTCCTCGGGATAGCATCATTTAAAGAACGAGGGACAGCAGAACGTTAAAAAAAAAAAAAAAAAAAAAAAAAAA
>NC_142439.1:59995000-59997500 GCF_059453495.1 Arachis ipaensis | reverse complement strand
AAAACTGTGAAAAAAAACCGGAGGAGCTTGCCAAAGATGAGGCCATTAAGGCTCACCTTTAGGTGTCCTCCTCGGGATAGCGTCATTTAAAGAACGAGGGTCAGCAGAACGTATAAAAAAAAAAAAAAAAAAAAAAAACCAGAAATAAAATCTGGAATAAAACTGTGAAAAAAACCGGAGGAGCTTGCCAAAGATGAGGCCATTACGGCTCGCCTTTATGTGTCCACCTCGGGATAGCGTCATTTAAAGAACGAGGGTCTGCAGAACGTAAAAAAAAAAAAAAAAACCGGAAAAAATAATCTGGAAAAAAACTGTGAAAAAAAACCGGAGGAGCTTGCCAAAGATGAGGCCATTAAGGCTCACCTTTAGGTGTCCTCCTCGGGATAGCGTCATTTAAAGAACGAGGGTCAGCAGAACGTATAAAAAAAAAAAAAAAAAAAAAAAAAAAAAAAAACCAGAAATAAAATCTGGAATAAAACTGTGAAAAAAACCGGAGGAGCTTGCCAAAGATGAGGCCATTACGGCTCGCCTTTAGGTGTCCTCCTCGGGATAGCGTCATTTAAAGAACGAGGGTCAGCGGAAGGCAAAAAAAAAAAAAAAAACCGGAAAATAAAATCTGGAAAAAAACCGGAGGAGCTTGCCAAAGATGAGGCCATTACGGCTCGCCTTTAGGTGTCCTCCTCGGGATAGCGTCATCTAAAGAACGAGGGTCAGCGGAAGGTAAAAAAAAAAAAAAAAAACCAGAAATAAAATCTGGAAAAAAACTGTGAAAATAACCCGAGGAGCTTGCCAAAGATGAGGCCATTAAGGCTCACCTTTAGGTGTCCTCCTCGGGATAGCGTCATTTAAAGAACGAGGGTCAGCAGAACGTAAAAAAAAAAAAAAAAAAAAAAAAAAAAAAAAAAAGCCAGAAATAAAATCTGGAATAAAACTGTGAAAAAAACCGGAGGAGCTTGCCAAAGATGAGGCCATTACGGCTCGCCTTTAGGTGTCCTCCTCAGGATAGCGTCATTTAAAGAACGAGGGACAGCAGAACGTAAAAAAAAAAAAAAAAAAAAAAAAAAAAAAAAAAAAAAAAAAAAACCCGGAAAAAAAAAAAAACTGTGAAAAAAACCGGAGGACCTTGCCAAAGATGAGGCCATTACGGCTCGCCTTTAGGTGTCCTCCTCGGGATAGCGTCATTTAAAGAACGAGGGTCAGCGGAAGGTAAAAAAAAAAAAAAAAACCGGAAAAAAAAATCTGGAAAAAAACTCTGAAAATAACCCGAGGAGCTTGCCAAAGATGAGGCCATTACGGCTCGCCTTTCGGTGTCCTCCTCGGGATAGCGTCATTTAAAGAACGAGGGACAGCAGAACGTAAAAAAAAAAAAAAAAAAAAAACCCGGAAAAAAAAACTGTGAAAAAAACCGGAGGAGCTTGCCAAAGATGAGGCCATTACGGCTCGCCTTTAGGTGTCCTCCTCGGGATAGCGTCATTTAAAGAACGAGGGTCAGCAGAACGTCAAAAAAAAAAAAAAAAAAAAAAACCGGAAAAAAATCTTGAAAAAAACTGTGAAAAAAACCGGAGGAGCTTGCCAAAGATGAGGCCATTACGGCTCGCCTTTAGGTGTCCTCCTCGGGATAGCGTCATTTAAAGAACGAGGGTCAGCAGAACGTAAAAAAAAAAAAAAAAAAAAAAAAAAAAAAACCAGAAATAAAATCTGGAATAAAACTGTGAAAAAAACCGGAGGAGCTTGCCAAAGATGAGGCCATTACGGCTCGCCTTTAGGTGTCCTCCTCGGGATAGCGTCATTTAAAGAACGAGGGTCAGCGGAAGGTAAAAAAAAAAAAAAAAAAAACCGGAAAAAAAAATTTGGAAAAAAACTCTGAAAATAACCCGAGGAGCTTGCCAAAGATGAGGCCATTACGGCTCGCCTTTCGGTGTCCTCCTCGGGATAGCGTCATTTAAAGAACGAGGGACAGCAGAAAGTAAAAAAAAAAAAAAAAAAAAAAAAAAAAAAAAAAAAAACCCGGAAAAAAAAAACTGTGAAAAAAACCGGAGGAGCTTGCCAAAGATGAGGCCATTAAGGCTCACTTTTAGGTGTCCTCCTTGGGATAGCGTCATTTAAAGAACGAGGGTCACCAGAACGTATAAAAAAAAAAAAAAAAAAAACGAAAAAAAATCTGGAATAAAACTGTGAAAAAAACCGGAGGAGCTTGCCAAAGATGAGGCCATTACGGCTCGCCTTTAGGTGTCCTCCTCGGGATAGCGTCATCTAAAGAACGAGGGTCAGCAGAACGTAAAAAAAAAAAAAAAAAAAAAAAAAAAAAAAAAAAACCAAAAATAAAATCTGGAATAAAACTGTGAAAAAAACCGGAGGAGCTTGCCAAAGATGAGGCCATTACGGCTCGCCTTTATGTGTCCTCCTCGGGATAGCGTCATTTAAAGAACGAGGGTCTGCAGAACGTAAAAAAAAAAAAAAAAACCGGAAAAAATAATCTGGAAAAAAACTGTGAAAAAAA
>NC_142439.1:59987500-59990000 GCF_059453495.1 Arachis ipaensis | reverse complement strand
TGCCAAAGATGAGGCCATTACGGCTCGCCTTTAGCTGTCCTCCTCGGGATAGCGTCATCTAAAGAACGAGGGTCAGCGGAAGGTAAAAAAAAAAAAAAAAAAACCAGAAATAAAATCTGGAAAAAAACTGTGAAAATAACCCGAGGAGCTTGCCAAAGATGAGGCCATTAAGGCTCACCTTTAGGTGTCCTCCTCGGGATAGCGTCATTTAAAGAACGAGGGTCAGCAGAACGTAAAAAAAAAAAAAAAAAAAAAAAAAAAAAAAGCCAGAAATAAAATCTGGAATAAAACTGTGAAAAAAACCGGAGGAGCTTGCCAAAGATGAGGCCATTACGGCTCGCCTTTAGGTGTCCTCCTCAGGATAGCGTCATTTAAAGAACGAGGGACAGCAGAACGTAAAAAAAAAAAAAAAAAAAAAAAAAAAAAAAAAAAAAAAAAAAAAAAAAAAACCCGGAAAAAAAAAAAAACTGTGAAAAAAACCGGAGGAGCTTGCCAAAGATGAGGCCATTACGGCTCGCCTTTCGGTGTCCTCCTCGGGATAGCGTCATTTAAAGAACGAGGGACAGCAGAACGTAAAAAAAAAAAAAAAAAAAAAAAAAAAAAAAAAAAAAAAAAAACCCGGAAAAAAAAATGTGAAAAAAACCGGAGGAGCTTGCCAAAGATGAGGCCATTACGGCTCGCCTTTAGGTGTCCTCCTCGGGATAGCGTCATTTAAAGAACGAGGGTCAGCAGAACGTCAAAAAAAAAAAAAAAAAAAAAACCGGAAAAAAATCTTGAAAAAAACTGTGAAAAAAACTGGAGGAGCTTGCCAAAGATGAGGCCATTACGGCTCGCCTTTAGGTGTCCTCCTCGGGATAGCGTCATTTAAAGAACGAGGGTCAGCGGAAGGTAAAAAAAAAAAAAAAAAAAAAAAAAAAAAAAAAAAAAAAAAAAAAAAAAAAAAAAAACCAGAAATAAAATCTGGAATAAAACTGTGAAAAAAACCGGAGGAGCTTGCCAAAGATGAGGCCATTACGGCTCGCCTTTAGGTGTCCTCCTCGGGATAGCGTCATTTAAAGAACGAGGGTCAGCGGAAGGTAAAAAAAAAAAAAAAAACCGGAAAATAAAATCTGGAAAAAAACCGGAGGAGCTTGCCAAAGATGAGGCCATTACGGCTCGCCTTTAGGTGTCCTCCTCGGGATAGCGTCATCTAAAGAACGAGGGTCAGCGGAAGGTAAAAAAAAAAAAAAAAAAAACCAGAAATAAAATCTGGAAAAAAACTGTGAAAATAACCCGAGGAGCTTGCCAAAGATGAGGCCATTAAGGCTCACCTTTAGGTGTCCTCCTCGGGATAGCGTCATTTAAAGAACGAGGGTCAGCAGAACGTAAAAAAAAAAAAAAAAAAAAAAAAAAAAAAAAGCCAGAAATAAAATCTGGAATAAAACTGTGAAAAAAACCGGAGGAGCTTGCCAAAGATGAGGCCATTACGGCTCGCCTTTAGGTGTCCTCCTCAGGATAGCGTCATTTAAAGAACGAGGGACAGCAGAACGTAAAAAAAAAAAAAAAAAAAAAAAAAAAAAAAAAAAAAAAAAAAAAAAAAAAAAAAAAAAAAACCCGGAAAAAAAAAAAAACTGTGAAAAAAACCGGAGGAGCTTGCCAAAGATGAGGCCATTACGGCTCGCCTTTCGGTGTCCTCCTCGGGATAGCGTCATTTAAAGAACGAGGGACAGCAGAACGTAAAAAAAAAAAAAAAAAAAAAAAAAAAAAAAAAAAAACCCGGAAAAAAAAATGTGAAAAAAACCGGAGGAGCTTGCCAAAGATGAGGCCATTACGGCTCGCCTTTAGGTGTCCTCCTCGGGATAGCGTCATTTAAAGAACGAGGGTCAGCAGAACGTCAAAAAAAAAAAAAAAAAAAAACCGGAAAAAAATCTTGAAAAAAACTGTGAAAAAAACCGGAGGAGCTTGCCAAAGATGAGGCCATTACGGCTCGCCTTTAGGTGTCCTCCTCGGGATAGCGTCATTTAAAGAACGAGGGTCAGCGGAAGGTAAAAAAAAAAAAAAAAAAAAAAAAAAAAAAAAAAAAAAAAAAAAAAAAAAAAAAAAAAAAACCAGAAATAAAATCTGGAATAAAACTGTGAAAAAAACCGGAGGAGCTTGCCAAAGATGAGGCCATTACGGCTCGCCTTTAGGTGTCCTCCTCGGGATAGCGTCATTTAAAGAACGAGGGTCAGCGGAAGGTAAAAAAAAAAAAAAAAACCGGAAAATAAAATCTGGAAAAAAACCGGAGGAGCTTGCCAAAGATGAGGCCATTACGGCTCGCCTTTAGGTGTCCTCCTCGGGATAGCGTCATCTAAAGAACGAGGGTCAGCGGAAGGTAAAAAAAAAAAAAAAAAAAACCAGAAATAAAATCTGGAAAAAAACTGTGAAAATAACCCGAGGAGCTTGCCAAAGATGAGGCCATTAAGGCTCACCTTTAGGTGTCCTCCTCGGGATAGCGTCATTTAAAGAACGAGGGTCAGCA
>NC_142439.1:59960000-59982500 GCF_059453495.1 Arachis ipaensis | reverse complement strand
TTTGAGCAAAACTTTGATTAGTTTGGTTGATCAATGATAGGTGAAGAAGGCTTGGAGAAAGATTGAAGCAAAGAGGAATGGCTAGAAGTGAAGAATGGAAGTTGAAATTGAACTTGGAGGCTAACGTTGGGCATGAAGTACTCCCTGGGCTCCCACGTTTGAGCCAACGTTAGCCCCCTAACTTGGAGGCTAACGTTGGCAAGAGAAACTTCATCCCTGGGCCACCAACGTTTGCGCCAACGTTAGCCCCCTAACGTGGAGGCTAACGTTGGCACTTGAATCACAATGAGGGAGTAGGCAACGTTTGCGCCAACGTTAGCCCCCTAACGTGGAGGCTAACGTTGGCGCCAATCACACCAAGCAAGGCCAACGTTAGGGTCAAAGTTAGACCCCTAACGTTGGCGCCAACGTCCATACCAGAAGGATGTGGTTTACTGCTATGAAAAGTTGGGGTCAAAGTTAGACCCCTAACTTTGGCCCTAACGTTGAAGACCAACGTTGGCTAACTTCATTTCCGGTTCAATTGGTTCACTTCGGTTCTTCTTCAATCTTCAAGAGCAATCAACCAAGGCCTCTTTCAACCCAATTCCACCAAGAACAAAGGCCCAACTCAAGGCTTGAAGATCATTTTTGGAAAGTGTATAAATAGAATAGAATTCAAGTTATTAAGGGAGCTTTTCCTGGAGAGTTTTCCTTTAGAGCTTTTCTTTTAGAATTTTCATAATAGTTTTCGGAGAGCTTTTGAACTTGAGTGCACTTTAATTTCTTGTTTTCATTGCTTTCAATTTCATTTTACATTTTGTCTTGGATCTTGGATTGGAGAATTGAAGAAATTCTGTTTCAATCTCAATCTTGGATCTCTCTGCTTTATTTACTGAATTTCATTTCCGGTTTATCGTTCTTCATCTCTTTTCTTTGCAATTTACAATTTCCTTGCTATTGTTCTTGTTGGATCTAGGAAGGCATTGAGATCTAGACTTGGTTTTCTAGTCTCTGGGTCCTGAGATCTAAATTCTCATTTCAATTCTCTGTTTAATGCTTTCATTGTTCATTTACTTTGCTGTTATAAGATCCGGTTCAATCCCAATTCCCTTTTCCTCTTCTGTTTGATGCAATTTAGTTTTTCCTTGTTTAAATTTTGCAAATCCTCATCCCAATCCCCTTTACTTTTCAAGCAATTTACATTTCTTGCACTTTAAGATTCTGCAATTTACATTTCTTGCACTTTAAGTTTCTGTCATTTAATTTCTTGTTCTTTAAGTTTCAGCAATTTACTTTCCCGCTCTCTTTGATTTCATGCAATTTACATTCTGCAAATCACAAATCACCCAACCAACACTTGATTCGCTTGACTAAATCAACCACTAAGCTAAAATTGCTCAATCCTTCAATCCCTGTGGGATCGACCTCACTCCCGTGAGTTTTTATTACTTGACACGACCCGGTACACTTGCCGGCTAGTTTTGGGTGTTTTGGTAGAGATTCGTTTCTCACCAAAATATCTCATCAAGTTTTTGGCGCCATTGCCGGGGATTGATTAGATTGACAATGATTAAGCGAGGTGGTAATCTAGATCAAGCACTTTTTCTTTATTTTTCATTAACTTTTGATTAACCCACTAACTGTTTGAATTTTTGCTTAAGCTAACTAAAACTTCATTCTAGCAGTAGATTGAAGTATCACTAGTTTGTGTGCTCTTATGTTCTGCTTGTATGTCAGGTACACGAAGAGCCATACCCAATTTTCATGAACAAGACGAAAGAACTCTCAGGAGGTTAAGAAGAGCCGAAAGAGGGAAAAGTATTGTTGGAGAAGAAGAATCTGAGGAAGAATACCACGAGATGGAAGGAGATACATCTAATCCAGGAGAAGGAGTTAATAATCCACCACAACAGAGGAGAGTATTGGCTTCCTATACTTTTGCAAATGCTAGACATTGTGGAAGCAGCATTCTCACCCCTAATGTCAATGCAAATAACTTTGAACTGAAGCCACAACTCATCACATTGGTCCAGAACAACTGCTCATTTGGAGGAGGACCATTGGAGGATCCAAATCAACATCTATCTACCTTCTTGAGGATCTGTGACACTGTCAAATCCAATGGTGTGAATCCTGAAACTTACAAGCTTCTGCTATTCCCGTTCTCCTTAAGGGATAAGGCTGCACAATGGCTTGAAACTTTTCCCCAAGCAAGTATCACTAGTTGGGATGACTTGGTGACTAAATTTTTAGCCAAATTCTATCCACCCCAGAGAGTCATCAGGCTGAAAACTGAGGTGCAGACATTCACACAATTAGATGCTGAATCCTTGTATGAAGCATGGGAGAGGTACAAAGCCTTAATCAGAAAGTGCCCTCCAGAGATGTTCAATGAATGGGATGTGCTGCAAAATTTCTATGAAGGCCTGACATTGAAATCTCAGGAGGCATTAGATCATTCTGCTGGAGGTTCACTACAACTAATGAAAACTGCTGAGGAAGCTCAGAATCTTGTGGACATGGTGGCCAACAATCAATATTTCTTTGCTCATCAAAGAAGCCGCCAACCATCACAAAGAAGAGGAGTAATGGAACTAGACGGAGTGGATTCAATCCTAGCTCAAAACAAGATGATGCAACAGCAATTTCAACAACAATTTGAGCAAATGGCTAAGAGGATTGATAGTCTCCAAGTTGCAGCAGTCAACATTAGCCAACCATCAACCACATGGGGACAGAGTGAAGAGACTCAAGAGGAGCAACAGCAAGAACAAGTCCAGTACATGCACAACCAAAATTCTGGGCCAAATGAAGTATATGGTGACACTTACAACCCTTCTTGGAAGAACCACCCAAACCTTAGGTGGGGAGACAATCACAACCAAAATCAACAACCATGGCAGAGAAACTCAAACCAAAACACTTTAAGAAACAACCAAAACCACAACCAGCAGCAAACTAACCAAAACCCCTACAGAAAACCTCAAAACAACTACTCCAACCCCAACCATTACCAATCTAATAACCAACCCACCAGCCAAAATGCCTACCATCCACCATCCACATTTCACAACCCACCACAAGCATCACCTGAATCTCAAAGACTCACCAACTTGGAAACTTTGATAGACAAAATGTGGAAACACCAAGAAATGACAACCAAGAACCATGAAGCCTCCATGAAGAGCCTAGAGAGGCAAATTGGGCAAATCTCCAAACAGATTTCTGTTGAGAAATCTTCAAGCTCACTGCCCAGTGACACAATCCCAAATCCTAAGGAAGAATGCAAGGCAATACAACTGAGGAGTGGAAGAGTCTTGGTGAAAAATGAAGAAGCAACCAAGAAGCCAAAGGAAAGTGACAAGAAACAAACCGAAGAAGAGAAAGTCAATGACAAGAAGGAGACAGCAAGCAAGCCAACTCAGAATCAAGCTCAAGAAAAAGAAGATCAGCCACAAAAATCAAGAAAGGGAAAGGAAGTAATTGAAGGGCCAACTAAGGACCAAAGGCAGGGAAATAACTTCACTCCTCCCTTGCCATATCCTCAAAGGTTTAACAAGGAAACTAAGGACCAACACTTCCCAAAATTTCTTGAAATCTTCAAGAAGTTAGAGATCAATATTCCCTTAACTGAAGCACTTGAGCAAATGCCCCTGTACGCAAAGTTCTTGAAGGAACTTATCAACAAGAAGAGGAGTTGGCAAGTTAATGAAACTGTACTGTTCACTGAGGAATGCAGAGCACTAATCCAGAAGGGACTTCCTCCCAAACTTGAGGACCCTGGGAGTTTCTTTCTACCCTGCGCCATTGGCAGTATGACTATCAAGAAGGCGATGTGTGACTTGGGAGCTAGTATCAATCTGATGCCTGCCTCTCTAGTGAAAAAGTTAGGCATAAAAGAGGTAAGACCAGTACAGATGTCTCTAGAATTGGTGGACAAATCAGTGATATGCCCCAGTGGTATAATTGAGAACCTTCTAGTCAAGGTAGATAGATTCATCTTCCCTGCAGATTTTGTGATCCTGGATTCGAATCAGGATGAGGGCGACTCCATTATACTGGGAAGACCGTTCTTAGCCACTGCTAGGGCCATCATAGACATAGAGCAAGGAGAATTGACCCTCAGGATGCATAATGAAAGTATCACTCTGAGTGTACTACCAGAAACACAGAACAGTAATGAAAAGAAGGATGGTACAGAAACAGACAAGGAGAATCTGCAGTGGAGGGAGGAAATCAACAAGACAAACAACAACTGCCCTCCCAAGCAAGAGATAGATGATACAGCAGGCCAAAAAGAGAAAGAGACTGTGCAAAGTAATGAAGAAGCTCAAGGGAACATTGTAGTATTGGCAACTAAGAAAAGGAATTTCAAAAGGGAGCCTGTTTTCAAAGAAGAAGAATTAACAAAAGGAAGGAAGAAAAACAAAAACAGAATCAAAAAGGGGTGGAAGAACAAAAAAATCCCAACAGAAGGGCTCTCCAAAGGTGACAAAGTGCAGTTAGTCTATCAACAACTGGGAACAGACCAACAGACTAACGATTACTACACTGTGAGCAAAATATTATCACTAGAACATGCTGAGATAGAGCACCAAGAAACAAAGAAGAAGCTCACGATCAGAGGGGACAAGTTGAGGCACTACAGTCATCAACCACCATAAAAGAAAGCTTCAATGTCAAGCTAGTGACAATAAAAGAGCGCTCCATGGGAGGCAACCCATGCTTTAAGATTCTTGTCATTTTACATTCAATAAACTATGGTCACTTGATGCAT
This sequence comes from Arachis ipaensis, assembly GCF_059453495.1. Taxonomy (NCBI): domain Eukaryota; kingdom Viridiplantae; phylum Streptophyta; class Magnoliopsida; order Fabales; family Fabaceae; genus Arachis; species Arachis ipaensis. Next base: position 59,977,741 of record NC_142439.1, on the reverse strand, counting down.
GAATTCTTTTCTCTTTTCATGAACATGTCCATTTATTGCATGCACTATTTTGAAACATATGCTAAGTTGATATGTCTTTAAGCACACTTAACCAATATCATAAAGAATTTTGTTTTACATGCTTAAAATGTTTTGATAGAGCATATGGCCGAACACTAAGTTTGGTGTCCACATAGCTTCATGAGAATCTGAAATTCATGCATCAATAATCATACATTTGTCATTTTTTTCAAAACCTTATAAATAGAATTTTTCTTTTAATGAAGGTATTAATTGTGATGAACCCTTTGACAAGAAGCAAGTTTGGTGTTCATCAAACCTTGATGCACCAATTCAAGGATACAATTAATCCTTCATGAAAAAAAAAAAAAAAAGAGAAAAAGAAAAGTATGATGAAAACAATTCTTATGAACATTTAAACTTCACTAATTGGAGGAAGAAACTCATTTTCTTTATATATTACCAAACATCAAGTTTGGTGTCCCCCAAAGGAAGTGTCACGATTCACATGAGATAAGAATTGATAGTTTACATATTTTTACTAAAAAGAATAATATTGCTACGGTGGGATAAGACTAATGCATGTGTCTTGTTGTGATGACTAGGAAGTCAAAGAATCTTCAATGAAAAGAAGAACAAGACAAAAGAAAGCATAGCATAAGGACAAAATCATATCACATGCTTCAAGGAAGAAATCTGCCCCTCATTGAAAATGATCACGGCAAAGGCTAGGGAAGGAGCAAATTTTGTCTTCATTCATCCATACATGCACACCCTTGATCCCCATGGTGTCTAATTGCATCCTAGCCCTTTGTTTCTCATATAAAAGCATACCACCTTCAAGCCATGCACATGACCGAATCACTCCTCAACATTACAAGCCTTGTGCAACTTTTTCTTTTACTTTAAACTCCAAACACTTAATCTTCTCTTCATAATTCCCTAGCAAGTTCAGTCCGAATCTCTTTTTCCTCCAACCACACATCAAACTCTCCAACACTCTCCACATTCCCTCTCAACCAACCAAGTGATTATGGCATCCTCCTCAAGAACCAAACGACGAAAAGGAAAAGATCCAATAGTAGAGGAAGAAGCACATGAGTTTGACCAATGGAAGTTCAAGTCTTGGTCTCATCAAATGCAAATTCAATGGATGAATGAGAAAAGAATCTATCCTGAAATTCCATTCATGTTGCCGGATGATGGGTGTCAAGAAATAAAGAACAAAATCCGGAAGAGAAGATGGGAGGAACTTACATCACCAATCTCTCGAATTAATACCAATATCATAAGGGAGTTTTATGCAAATGTCCCAAGGATTGACATGCGTGAACCCCCAACGTACAAGAGCTATGTGCGTGGGGTGGAAGTAGACTTTGGCCCGGATGCAATCAAGAAAGTTTTGAAACTAAAGTCAGTACGCTTTGATGAACCGGGATACCAACAAAGATTGACTGAGGATCAAAATTATGAAGAGATTGCAAGAGACATTTGTTTTGAGAACTCAGGATGGGAGGGAGATAACAAGAACAGATACAAGTTCCTGAAGAGATGTAACCTCATTCCGGAGGCAAAAGGATGGTATGAGTTGATGAAAAGGTCAATTCTGGGGACAGTGAACACCTCAGAAGTTAACAGGGAGAGAGCCTTAATGCTGCATTGTATTATGGTGGGTGGAGAGATAAGAGTTCATGAGATCCTTGCAAGAGACATCCTAAAGATAGCTGAAAAGAATTCGGCCGGATCTTGGTTGTACTATCCGAGCACCATTTGGAAGTTGTGTGCAAAGGCCAAGGTTCCATTGGAAGAGGAGAATCCAATGTGGCTAAGCCAAGGCATGCCCATAACTATTGAACGAATGATGATGCCCCTTGAAGCACACCAAGGCCGAAGGCCACATGGAGGAAGGGAAAGAGAAGAGCAAATGGAAGAAGATGAGCCTTACATGGAAGAAGAGCCACAAGAGGAGGAGGAACAGCCACACTTTTTCCCACATGGCAATATGGATATGACTCAAATGCAAGAAGCAATAGGGAGGTTATCTCAGCAATACACAAGAATCCAAGCAAGGCAAGAGGAATATCATTCTCTGTACATGCAAAACCAACAAGCACAAGAAGAAAGAGAGCTGAGAATAATCAACAAACAGAATGAATTCGAGTCAAGATTTCTTGCAATGCAAGAAGAACATGCCTTTCAATCTCATGAATCTTTTGGGAAGTTGGAACAAATGCAAGCTGAAAGTTTGAAGGCCTTCAAGGAGTTCACAACACTCCAAGAAGCAAGGTATGAAGTGCAAGCCGATTACAATGTCAATAGCCAAATCAAACTAAACTATATTGGGGAACATTTGCATAACATGGATCCGGCATTCCCAACGTTTGATGAATTTTTCAAAATGAGAAGTGAGATGGAAGTGAATAGGGCTATGAGACTTGAAGATAGAGTGGAGGAGGCTATGAATAAGGCTGGCTTTTGGCAAGATCAAGAACCACCAAACAAAGATGGTGGGAACACTAGCAGCCAAGTATATGAAAGGAGAAAGAAAAGGCATGACAAATAAAAGGTGGATTTGCTCCTTGATCATCACAACATGCATTCTATCTGTTCTAATCTGTTTTTGCATTTTCTTTGTAGTCATTTAAAAGTCTTTGCATTATGATGGTTCTTCCAAAATAAGTAGGCTAGTTTATGTGTTGGCTTGTGTGTTCATTTTCACTTGACAAGAAGCATATGTTGTCCCCTGCATCTTTTAATTTAATAAAAGAACAGTTTGAATGTGAAGAATAATAGTCTCTGTTAGTTAGAAGTGGAATAAAAGTAAGTGGTGGTGTGTGTGTGATTGTATAATAGCTCACTTTTAGTGAATAAAGAGCTAGGATATCTCCTTCTGAGTAGAGAGTGGCCTACTGTCTATGAATCTCAATTGAATTGAATTCCTTGGTTAGAAAGAAAAACAAAAAGAAAGAAAGAACAAAGAGAGCCAAAAAGTGGCAAAACAAAAGAAAAACAAAAAGAAATAAAGCTGGACACCAATAGCTTGAACTTTGAAATATATGCCTGTGATGTTTTTGTACTAGGATCTGCTTGGATTAGTAAGCTCTTAGGAGTGCCTCAACACTTGGTGACTTGGGTTAACTAACCCGGGATCATCAGCTGAAAATCCACTATCAAGAGCAACCTAACTACAAAGCATTTAGTAGCCCAAAGAGGTGCTGGGCATCAATGTTTTAAGAAGGAATGTGAGCCAAGTGTCTATGGTGAATAATGTGTCAAGTATAAAGAAAAGAAAATGAACTTGCTACACATGACACTCAAATAAAGCTTTTGAATAAAGTAATGACCAAGGATAAAGGAATAATGAGAGGTCATAGCAGTATGTCACTTGAAGCTTGAAGGAGACTTTCTAGGCCTAGGAGTCAATAAGAAGTGAGCATTTGCATATCCACATAAAACCCCATGAACTATCAATAACACTTTGCTAGCATGAACTTCCTCTTCCATTTCATTCTTTCTTCTTAATAATTCATTTCTTGCTTGGGGACAAGCAAGCTTTAAGTTTGGTGTTGTGATGACAAGTCATCTTAACCCATTTTAGCTAGTCTTTTTCTTTAGTTTTCATTAGAATTATGCACTTTCTTGAGCTACAAGCAAGCTAATTGAGTAGAATTTCATGTTTCCCTTGATTGAACCAACCATATGTGAATTCATGCCATTTCATGAGGTTTTGAGCTATAATTGTTGCATATTGTGGAAGATTGAATACCTCATGATTTTGAGCAAAACTTTGATTAGTTTGGTTGATCAATGATAGGTGAAGAAGGCTTGGAGAAAGATTGAAGCAAAGAGGAATGGCTAGAAGTGAAGAATGGAAGTTGAAATTGAACTTGGAGGCTAACGTTGGGCATGAAGTACTCCCTGGGCTCCCACGTTTGAGCCAACGTTAGCCCCCTAACTTGGAGGCTAACGTTGGCAAGAGAAACTTCATCCCTGGGCCACCAACGTTTGCGCCAACGTTAGCCCCCTAACGTGGAGGCTAACGTTGGCACTTGAATCACAATGGGGGAGTAGGCAACGTTTGCGCCAACGTTAGCCCCCTAACGTGGAGGCTAACGTTGGCGCCAATCACACCAAGCAAGGCCAACGTTAGGGTCAAAGTTAGACCCCTAACGTTGGCGCCAACGTCCATACCAGAAGGATGTGGTTTACTGCTATGAAAAGTTGGGGTCAAAGTTAGACCCCTAACTTTGGCCCTAACGTTGAAGACCAACGTTGGCTAACTTCATTTCCGGTTCAATTGGTTCACTTCGGTTCTTCTTCAATCTTCAAGAGCAATCAACCAAGGCCTCTTTCAACCCAATTCCACCAAGAACAAAGGCCCAACTCAAGGCTTGAAGATCATTTTTGGAAAGTGTATAAATAGAATAGAATTCAAGTTATTAAGGGAGCTTTTCCTGGAGAGTTTTCCTTTAGAGCTTTTCTTTTAGAATTTTCATAATAGTTTTCGGAGAGCTTTTGAACTTGAGTGCACTTTAATTTCTTGTTTTCATTGCTTTCAATTTCATTTTACATTTTGTCTTGGATCTTGGATTGGAGAATTGAAGAAATTCTGTTTCAATCTCAATCTTGGATCTCTCTGCTTTATTTACTGAATTTCATTTCCGGTTTATCGTTCTTCATCTCTTTTCTTTGCAATTTACAATTTCCTTGCTATTGTTCTTGTTGGATCTAGGAAGGCATTGAGATCTAGACTTGGTTTTCTAGTCTCTGGGTCCTGAGATCTAAATTCTCATTTCAATTCTCTGTTTAATGCTTTCATTGTTCATTTACTTTGCTGTTATAAGATCCGGTTCAATCCCAATTCCCTTTTCCTCTTCTGTTTGATGCAATTTAGTTTTTCCTTGTTTAAATTTTGCAAATCCTCATCCCAATCCCCTTTACTTTTCAAGCAATTTACATTTCTTGCACTTTAAGATTCTGCAATTTACATTTCTTGCACTTTAAGTTTCTGTCATTTAATTTCTTGTTCTTTAAGTTTCAGCAATTTACTTTCCCGCTCTCTTTGATTTCATGCAATTTACATTCTGCAAATCACAAATCACCCAACCAACACTTGATTCGCTTGACTAAATCAACCACTAAGCTAAAATTGCTCAATCCTTCAATCCCTGTGGGATCGACCTCACTCCCGTGAGTTTTTATTACTTGACACGACCCGGTACACTTGCCGGCTAGTTTTGGGTGTTTTGGTAGAGATTCGTTTCTCACCAAAATATCTCATCAAGTTTTTGGCGCCGTTGCCGGGGATTGATTAGATTGACAATGATTAAGCGAGGTGGTAATCTAGATCAAGCACTTTTTCTTTATTTTTCATTAACTTTTGATTAACCCACTAACTGTTTGAATTTTTGCTTAAGCTAACTAAAACTTCATTCTAGCAGTAGATTGAAGTATCACTAGTTTGTGTGCTCTTATGTTCTGCTTGTATGTCAGGTACACGAAGAGCCATACCCAATTTTCATGAACAAGACGAAAGAACTCTCAGGAGGTTAAGAAGAGCCGAAAGAGGGAAAAGTATTGTTGGAGAAGAAGAATCTGAGGAAGAATACCACGAGATGGAAGGAGATACATCTAATCCAGGAGAAGGAGTTAATAATCCACCACAACAGAGGAGAGTATTGGCTTCCTATACTTTTGCAAATGCTAGACATTGTGGAAGCAGCATTCTCACCCCTAATGTCAATGCAAATAACTTTGAACTGAAGCCACAACTCATCACATTGGTCCAGAACAACTGCTCATTTGGAGGAGGACCATTGGAGGATCCAAATCAACATCTATCTACCTTCTTGAGGATCTGTGACACTGTCAAATCCAATGGTGTGAATCCTGAAACTTACAAGCTTCTGCTATTCCCGTTCTCCTTAAGGGATAAGGCTGCACAATGGCTTGAAACTTTTCCCCAAGCAAGTATCACTAGTTGGGATGACTTGGTGACTAAATTTTTAGCCAAATTCTATCCACCCCAGAGAGTCATCAGGCTGAAAACTGAGGTGCAGACATTCACACAATTAGATGCTGAATCCTTGTATGAAGCATGGGAGAGGTACAAAGCCTTAATCAGAAAGTGCCCTCCAGAGATGTTCAATGAATGGGATGTGCTGCAAAATTTCTATGAAGGCCTGACATTGAAATCTCAGGAGGCATTAGATCATTCTGCTGGAGGTTCACTACAACTAATGAAAACTGCTGAGGAAGCTCAGAATCTTGTGGACATGGTGGCCAACAATCAATATTTCTTTGCTCATCAAAGAAGCCGCCAACCATCACAAAGAAGAGGAGTAATGGAACTAGACGGAGTGGATTCAATCCTAGCTCAAAACAAGATGATGCAACAGCAATTTCAACAACAAGGGTGAAAAAAAACTGTGAAAAAAAACCGGAGGAGCTTGCCAAAGATGAGGCTATTACGGCTCACCTTTAGGTGTCCTCCTCGGGATAGCGTCATTTAAAGAACGAGGGTCAGCAGAACGTAAAAAAAAAAAAAAAAAAAAAAAAAAAAAAAAAAACCAGAAATAAAATCTGGAATAAAACTGTGAAAAAAACCGGAGGAGCTTGCCAAAGATGAGGCCATTACGGCTCGCCTTTAGGTGTCCTCCTCGGGATAGCGTCATTTAAAGAACGAGGGTCAGCGGAAGGTAAAAAAAAAAAAAAAAAATCGGAAAAAAAAATCTGGAAAAAAACTCTGAAAATAACCCGAGGAGCTTGCCAAAGATGAGGCCATTACGGCTCGCCTTTCGGTGTCCTCCTCGGGATAGCGTCATTTAAAGAACGAGGGACAGCAGAACGTAAAAAAAAAAAAAAAAAAAAAAAAAAAAAAAAACCGGAAAAAAAAACTGTGAAAAAAACCGGAGGAGTGATGAGATATTTTGATGAGAAACGAATCTCTCACAAAACATCACAAAACTAACCGGCAAGTGTACCGGGTCGTATCAAGTAATAAAAACTCACGGGAGTGAGGTCGATCCCACAGGGATTGAAGGATTGAGCAATTTTAGTTTGGTGGTTGATTTAGTCAAGCGAATCAAGATTTGGTTGATGATTGTGTGACTTGCAGAATGTAAATTGCATTGAAGTAACGAGAACAAGAAATAAATTGCTGAAACTTAAAGAACAAGAAATTAAATGGCAGAAACTTAAAGTGCAAGAAATGTAAATTGCGGAATCTTAAAGTGCAAGGAATATAAATTGCTTGAAATGTAAAGGGAATTGGGGAATGGATTTGCAGAATTTAAACAAAGAAAAACTAAATTGCATCAAACAGAAGAGGGAAAGGGAATTGGGATTGAACCGGAAATAAAGCAGAAAAGTAAATGAACATAAGAAGCAGTAAACAGGGAATTAAAATGAGAAATTCAGATCTCAGGACCCAGAGACTAGAAAACCAAGTCTAGATCTCAATGCCTTCCTAGATCCAACAAGAACAATAGCAAGGAAATTGTAAATTGCAAAGAAAAGAGATGAAGATCAAGTAACAGAAACGGAAATGCTAATTCAATTAACAGTAAAGGAAACAGAGAGATCCAAGATTGAGATTGAAACAGAATTTCTTCAATTCTCCAATCCAAGATCCAAGACAAAAGTAAAATGGAATTGCAAGTAAAAGGAAACAAAGAAATTCAAGTTCAAAAGCTTCCCAAAAACTATTATGAAAATTCTAAAAGGAAAGCTCCCAAAGGAAAACTCTCCAGGAAAAGCTCCCTTAATAACTTGAATTCTATCCTATTTATACACTTTCCAAAATGATCTTCAAGCCTTGAGTTGGGCCTTTGTTCTTGGTGGAATTGGGTTGAAAGAGGCCTTGGTTGATTGCTCTTTGAAGATTGAAGAAGAACCGAAGTGAACCAATTGAACCGGTTTTTGAAGTGAGCCAAAGTTGGTCTCAACGTTAGGGTCAAAGTTAGGGGTCTAACTTTGCCCCTAACTTTTCATAGCAGCAAGCTTGATTTCCTGGTTTAGACGTTGGTGCCAACGTTAGGGGTCTAACTTTGACCCTAACGTTGGCAATGCTTGGTGCTAGTGGCGCCAACGTTAGCCTCCAAGTTAGGGGGCTAACGTTGGCGCAAACGTTGGCCTTCCCCCTTTGTGATTAAGGTGCCAATGTTAGCCTCCAAGTTAGGGGGCTAACGTTGGCGCAAACGTTGGCCTTCTCCCCCTTTATAACTCATATGCCAACGTTAGCCTCCAAGTTAGGGGGCTAACGTTGGCGCAAACGTTGGTGGCCCAGGGATGAAGTTTCTCTTGCCAACGTTAGCCTCCAAGTTAGGGGGCTAACGTTGGCTCAAACGTGGGAGCCCAGGGAGTACTTCATGCCCAACGTTAGCCTCCAAGTTAGGGGGCTAACGTTGGGGCTAACTTCATGCCTCCAAGTTCACTTTCACTTATCCCTTTCTTCACTTCTAGCCATTCCTCTTTGCTTCAACCTTTCTCCAAGCCTTCTTCACCTATCATTGATCAACCAAACTAATCAAAGCTATGCTCAAAATCATGAGATATCCAATCTTTCATAATATGCAACAAATATAGCATAAAACCTCATGAAATGGCATGAATTCATATATGGTTGGTTCAATCAAGGGAAACATGAAAATCTACTCAATTAGCTTGCTTGTAGCTCAAGAAAGTGCATAATTCTAATGAAAACAAAAGAAAAAGACTAGCTAAAATAGGCTCGGATGACTTGTCATCACAACACCAAACTTAAAGCTTGCTTGTCCCCAAGCAAGAAATGAATTAAGAAGAAAGAATGAAATGGAAGAGGAAGTTCATGCTAGCAGAGTGTTATTGATAGTTCATGGGGTTTTATGTGGATATGCAAATGCTCACTTCTTATTGACTCCTAGGCCTAGAAAGTCTCCTTCAAGCTTCAAGTGATATACTGCTATGACCTCTCATTATTCCTTTATCCTTGGCTTTTACTTTATTCACAAGCTTTATTTGAGTGTCATGTGTAGCAAGTTCATTTTCTTTTCTTTCTACTTGACACATTATTCACCATAGACACTTGGCTCACATTCCTTCTTAAAACATTGATGCCCAGCACCTCTTTGGGCTACTAAATGCTTTGTAGTTAGGTTGCTCTTGATAGTGGATTTTCAGCTGATGATCCCGGGTTAGTTAACCCAAGTCATCAAGTGTTGAGGCACTCCTAAGAGCTTACTAATCCAAGCAGATCCTAGTACAAAAACATCACAGGCATATATTTCAGAGTTCAAGCTATTGGTGTCCAGCTTTGTTTCTTTTTGTTTTTCTTTTGTTTTGCCACTTTTTGGCTCTCTTTGTTTTTTCTTTCTTTTTGTTTTTCTTTCTAACCAAGGAATTCTATTCAATTGAGATTCATAGACAGTAGGCCACTCTCTACTTAGAAGGAGATATCCTAGCTCTTTATTCACTAAAAGTGAGCTATTATACAATCACACACATACCACCACTTACTTTTATTCCACTTCTAACTAACAGAGATCATTTCACTTCACATTCAAACTGTTCTTTTATTGAATTAAAAGATGCAGGGGACAAAACATGCTTTTTGTTAAGTGAAAATGAACACACAAGCAAACACATAAACTAGCCTACTTATTTTGAAACAAATATAATGCAAAGACTTTTAAATGACTACTTAAAAATGCAAAGACAGATTAGAAAAGATAGAATGCATGTTGTGATGAACAAGGAGCAAGTCCACCTTTTATTTGTCATGCCTTTTCTTTCTCCTTTCATACACTTGGCCGCTAGTGTTCCCACCATCTTTGTTTGGTGGTTCTTGATCTTGCCAAAAGCCAGCCTTATTCATAGCCTCTTCCACTCTATCTTCAAGTCTCATAGCCCTATTCACTTCCATCTCACTTCTCATTTTGAAAAATTCATCAAAAGTTGGGAATGCCGGATCCATGTTGTGCATATGTTCTCCAATATAGTTTAGTTTGATTTGGCTATTGACATTATAATCGGCCTGCACTTCATACCTTGCTTCTTGGAGTGTTGTGAACTCCTTGAAGGCCTTCAAACTTTCAGCTTGCATTTGTTCCAACTTCCCAAAAGATTCATGAGATTGAAAGGCATGTTCTTCTTGCATCGCAAGAAATCTTGACTGAAATTCATTTTGTTTGTTGATTATTCTCAGCTCTCTTTCTTCTTGTGCTTGTTGGTTTTGCATGTACAGAGAATGATATTCCTCTTGCCTTGCTTGGATTCTTGTGTATTGTTGAGATAACCTTCCTATTGCTTCTTGCATTTGAGTCATATCCATATTGCCATGTGGGACAAAGTGTGGCTGCTCCTCCTCCTCTTGTGGCTCTTCTTCCATGTGTGGCTCATCTTCTTCCATTTGCTCTTCTCTTTCCCTTCCTCCATGTGGCCTTCGGCCTTGGTGTGCTTCAAGGGGCATCATCATTCGTTCAATAGTTATGGGCATGCCTTGGCTTAACCACATTGGATTTTCCTCTTCCAATGGGACCTTGGCCTTTGCACACAACTTCCAAATGGTGCTCGGATAGTACAACCAAGATCCGGCCGAATTCTTTTCAGCTATCTTTAGAATGTCTCTTGCCAGGATCTCATGAACTCTTATCTCTCCACCCACCATGATACAATGCAGCATTAAGGCTCTCTCCCTGTTAACTTCTGAGGTGTTCACCGTCCCCAGAATTGACCTTTTCATCAACTCATACCATCCTTTTGCCTCCGGAATGAGGTTACATCTCTTCAGAAACTTGTATCTGTTCTTGTTATCTCCCTCCCATTCTGAGTTCTCAAAACAAATGTCTCTTGCGATCTCTTCATAATTTTGATCCTCAGTTAATCTTTGTTGGTATCCCGGTTCATCAAAGCGCACTAACTTTAGTTTCAAGACTTTCTTGATTGCATCCGGGCCAAAGTCTACTTCCACCCCACGCACATAGCTCTTGTACGTTGGGGGTTCACGCATGTCAATTCTTGGGACATTTGCATAAAACTCTCTTATGATATTGGTATTAATTCGAGAGATTGGTGATGTAAGTTCCTCCCATCTCCTCTTCCGGATCTTGTTCTTTATTTCTTGACATCCATCATCCGGCAACATGAATGGAATCTCAGGATAGATTTTTTTCTCGTTCATCCATTGAATTTGCATTTGATGAGACCAAGATTTGAACTTCCATTGGTCATATTCATATGTTTCTTCCTCTACTATTGGATCTTTTCCTTTTCGTCTTTTGGTTCTTGAGGAAGATGCCATGATCACTTGGTTAGTTGAGAGGGAATGTGAAGAATGTTGGGGAGTTTGATGTGTGCTTGGAGGAAAAAGAGATTAGGTTCGGACTTGCTAGGGAGTTATGAAGAGAAGATTAAGTGTTTGGAGTTTAATGTAAAAGAAAAAGTTGCACAAGGCTTGTAATGTTGAGGAGTGATTCGGTTATGTGCATGGCTTGAAGGTGGCATGCTTTTAAATGAGCAATGAAGGGCTAGGATGCAATTAGACACTATGGGGATCAAGGGTGTGCATGTATGGATGAATGAAGACAAAATTTGCTCCTTCCCTTGCCTTTGCCGTGACCATTCTCAAGGAGTGGCAGATTTCTTCCTTGAAGCATGTGATAGGATTTTGTCCTTATGCTATGCTTTCCTTTGTCTTGTCTTTTTCATTGAAGATTCTTTGACTTTCTAGTCATCACAACAAGACACATACATTAGTCTTATCCCACCGTAGCAATATTGTTCTTTTTAGTAAAAATATGTGAACTATCAATTCTTATCTTCATGTGAACCTTGACACTTCCTTTGGAGGACACCAAACTTGATGTTTGGTAATATATAAAGAAAATGAGTTTCTTCCTCCAATTAGTGAGTTTTAACTATTCATAAGAATTGTTTTCATCATACTTTCTTTTTCTCTCTTTTTTTTTTCATGAAGGATTAATTGTATCCTTGAATTGGTGCCTCAAGGTTTGATGAACACCAAACTTGTTTCTTGTCGAAGGGTTCATCACAATTAATGCCTTCATTATAAAAAAAAAAATTTATTTATAAGGTTTTTAAAAAATAACAATGTATGATTATTGATGCATGAATTTCAGATTTTCATGAAGCTATGTGGACACCAAACTTAGTGTTCGGCCATATGCTCTATCAAAATATTTTAAACATGTGAAACAAAATCCTTTGTAATATTTGGTTGAGTGTGCTTGAAGACACACCAAACTTAGCATATGTTTCAAAATAGTGCATGTAATAAATGGACACGTTCATGAAAAGAGAAAAGAATTCATGCATCAAGTGATCATAATTTATTGAATGTAAAATGACAAGAATCTTAAAGCATGGGTTGCCTCCCATGGAGCGCTCTTTTATTGTCACTAGCTTGACATTGAAGCTTTCTTTTATGGTGGTTGGTGCTTATAGGGCCTCAATTTGTCTCCCCTGACCGTGATCCTCTTCTTTGTTCTCTGGTGTTCAATTTCAGCATGTTCTAATGATAGTATGTTGCTGACAGTGTAGTAATCCTCGGTTTGTTGATTTGTCTCCAGCTGTTGATACACCAGTTGCACTTTGTCACCTTTAGAAAGCCCCTCTGTTGGAATCTTTCTATTCTTCCAACCCCTTTTTGTTTTGTTTCTGCGCTTCATCTTTCCTTTTGTTGATCTTTCTTTTCTGGTTGTAGGCTTTCCTTGGGAACCCCCCTTCTCAGTGGCCAGTACTTTAACATCTTTTTGGGCTTTTTCATCAGTTTGCACATTCCTTAGCATTGGGATGTTGCTGTGACTTTCCTGGGCACCCTTCACATAGTCTTTCTTCTCCTTGCTGAATTGTGCCTCTGGTAATACCTTCAGAGTGATGCTCTGGTCATGCATCCTGAGAGTTAATTTCCCTTCCTCTACGTCTATGATAGCTATAGCAGTGGCCAAGAATGGCCTTCCCAGTATAACAGAGTCACCATCATCATCATTTGATTCTAGAACCACAAAGTCAGCAGGGTATATAAAACTGTCCACCTTGACCAAGAGATTTTCAATTACACCCCTGGGGTATACCATTGACTTGTCTACCAACTCCAGAGACATTTGTACTGGTTTGACCTCTTCTATATGCAGCTTTTTCATCAAGGAGGATGATATTAAGTTAATACTTGCTCCGAGATCACACATTGCTTTAGTGATTGTCAATTTCCCAATGGTGCAAGGCAACAAGAAGCTCCCTGGGTCCTCAAGCTTGGGAGGAAGCCCCTTTTGAATCAAGGCTCTGCATTCCTCAGTAATCCTTATGGTTTCTTTTTCATCCCAGCTTCTTTTCTTGTTGATGAGATCCTTCAGAAACTTGGAATATAGAGGCATTTGCTCAAGTGCTTCGGCCAAGGGAATGTTGATTTCCAACTTCTTAAAAATCTCAAGGAATTTGTGAAAATGCTTGTCATTAATCTCTTTGTTGAACCTCTGAGGGTAAGGCAGTGGAGGTGTGATACTTTTTCCTATTTGCTGCTGCCCCTGAGTTACTTCCCTTGAGCTATGTGGCTGGTTGTTCTTCTCTTTGAGTTTCTCAGTGTCTTTGTTTGGCATCACATCTTGCTCCTTATCCTCATCTGCCTTTGTTTGCTTCTCGTCCTCTGTTGGTTCTTTGATGTTTTCTGCTTGCTTCCTTGTAGTGTCATTGTTGCTTGTCAAAGTTCTTCCACTTCTTAATTGTATTGCCTTGCATTCTTCCTTGGGATTTGGAATTGTATCACTGGGCAATGAGTTGGAAGGTCTCTCAACAGACACTTGCTTGGAGATTTGCCCCATCTGTCTCTCTAGGCTCTTTATAGAGGCTTCCTGATTCTTGGCTACCATTTCTTGGTGTTTCAACATTTTGTCTATAATGGCCTCCAAGTGAGTGATTCTTTGGGCTTCAGGTGATACTTGAGGTGGGTTATGAGATGTGGGTGGTGGATGGTAGGCATTTTGGTTGGTTGGTTGGTTATTAGATTGGTATTGGTTGAGGTTGGGGTAGTTGTTTTGAGGTTTTCTGTAGGGGTTTTGGTTAGTCTGCTGCTGGTTGTGATTTTGGTTGTTTCTTGGGTTGTGTTGGTTTGAGTTTCTCTGCCATGGTTGTTGGTTTTGGGTATGGTTATCTCCCCATCTGAGGTTTGGGTGGTTCTTCCAGGATGGATTGTATGTATCACCATACACTTCATTTGGTCCTTGGTTGTGCATATACTGAACTTGCTCTTGTTGTTGTTCTTCTTGAGTTTCTTCACTCTGTCCCCATGTGGTTGATGGTTGGCTAGTGTTGACTGCTGCAACTTGGAGACTATCAATCCTCTTGGCCATTTGCTCAAATTGTTGTTGAAATTGCTGTTGCATCATCTTGTTTTGAGCTAGGATTGAGTCCACTCCTTCTAGTTCCATTACTCCTCTTCTTTGTGATGGTTGGCGGCTTCTTTGATGAGCAAAGAAATATTGGTTGTTGGCCACCATATCCACAAGATTCTGAGCTTCCTCAGCAGTTTTCATTAGTTGTAGTGAACCTCCAGCAGAATGATCTAATGCTTCCTGAGATTTCAATGTCAGGCCTTCATAGAAATTTTGCAGTACATCCCATTCATTGAACATCTCTGGAGGGCATTTTCTGATTAAGGCTTTGTACCTCTCCCATGCTTCATACAAGGATTCAGCATCTAATTGTGTGAATGTCTGCACCTCAGTTTTCAGCCTGATGACTCTCTGGGGTGGATAAAATTTGGCTAGAAATTTAGTCACCAAGTCATCCCAACTAGTGATACTTCCTTGGGGAAAAGTTTCAAGCCATTGTGCAGCCTTATCCCTTAATGAGAACGGGAACAGCAGAAGCTTGTAGGTTTCTGGATTCACACCATTGGATTTGACAGTGTCACAGATCCTCAAGAAGGTAGATAGATGTTGATTTGGATCCTCCAATGGTCCTCCTCCAAATGAGCAGTTGTTCTGGACCAATGTGATGAGTTGTGGCTTCAGTTCGAAGTTATTTGCATTGACATTAGGGGTGAGAATGCTGCTTCCACAATGTCTAGCATTTGCAAAAGTATAGGAAGCCAATACTCTCCTCTGTTGTGGTGGATTATTAACTCCTCCTCCTGGATTAGATGTATCTCCTTCCATCTCGTGGAATTCTTCGTCTGATTCTTCTTCTCCAACAATACTTTTCCCTCTTTCGGCTCTTCTTAACCTCCTGAGAGTTCTTTCGTCTTGTTCATGAAAATTGGGTATGGCTCTTCTTGTACCTGACATACAAGCAGAACATAAGAGCACACAAACCAGTTACACTTCAATCTACTGCTAGAATGAAGTTTTAGTTAGCTTAAGCAAAAATTCAAACAGTTAGTGGGTTAGTCAAAATTGAAGAAAAAGTGCTTGATCTAGATTACCACCTCGCTTAATCATTGTCAATCTAATCAATCCCCGGCAACGGCGCCAAAAACTTGATGAGATATTTTGATGAGAAACGAATCTCTCACAAAACATCACAAAACTAACCGGCAAGTGTACCGGGTCGTATCAAGTAATAAAAACTCACGGGAGTGAGGTCGATCCCACAGGGATTGAAGGATTGAGCAATTTTAGTTTGGTGGTTGATTTAGTCAAGCGAATCAAGATTTGGTTGATGATTGTGTGACTTGCAGAATGTAAATTGCATTGAAGTAACGAGAACAAGAAATAAATTGCTGAAACTTAAAGAACAAGAAATTAAATGGCAGAAACTTAAAGTGCAAGAAATGTAAATTGCGGAATCTTAAAGTGCAAGGAATATAAATTGCTTGAAATGTAAAGGGAATTGGGGAATGGATTTGCAGAATTTAAACAAAGAAAAACTAAATTGCATCAAACAGAAGAGGGAAAGGGAATTGGGATTGAACCGGAAATAAAGCAGAAAAGTAAATGAACATAAGAAGCAGTAAACAGGGAATTAAAATGAGAAATTCAGATCTCAGGACCCAGAGACTAGAAAACCAAGTCTAGATCTCAATGCCTTCCTAGATCCAACAAGAACAATAGCAAGGAAATTGTAAATTGCAAAGAAAAGAGATGAAGATCAAGTAACAGAAACGGAAATGCTAATTCAATTAACAGTAAAGGAAACAGAGAGATCCAAGATTGAGATTAAAACAGAATTTCTTCAATTCTCCAATCCAAGATCCAAGACAAAAGTAAAATGGAATTGCAAGTAAAAGGAAACAAAGAAATTCAAGTTCAAAAGCTTCCCAAAAACTATTATGAAAATTCTAAAAGGAAAGCTCCCAAAGGAAAACTCTCCAGGAAAAGCTCCCTTAATAACTTGAATTCTATCCTATTTATACACTTTCCAAAATGATCTTCAAGCCTTGAGTTGGGCCTTTGTTCTTGGTGGAATTGGGTTGAAAGAGGCCTTGGTTGATTGCTCTTTGAAGATTGAAGAAGAACCGAAGTGAACCAATTGAACCGGTTTTTGAAGTGAGCCAAAGTTGGTCTCAACGTTAGGGTCAAAGTTAGGGGTCTAACTTTGCCCCTAACTTTTCATAGCAGCAAGCTTGATTTCCTGGTTTAGACGTTGGTGCCAACGTTAGGGGTCTAACTTTGACCCTAACGTTGGCAATGCTTGGTGCTAGTGGCGCCAACGTTAGCCTCCAAGTTAGGGGGCTAACGTTGGCGCAAACGTTGGCCTTCCCCCTTTGTGATTAAGGTGCCAACGTTAGCCTCCAAGTTAGGGGGCTAACGTTGGCGCAAACGTTGGCCTTCTCCCCCTTTATAACTCATATGCCAACGTTAGCCTCCAAGTTAGGGGGCTAACGTTGGCGCAAACGTTGGTGGCCCAGGGATGAAGTTTCTCTTGCCAACGTTAGCCTCCAAGTTAGGGGGCTAACGTTGGCTCAAACGTGGGAGCCAAGGGAGTACTTCATGCCCAACGTTAGCCTCCAAGTTAGGGGGCTAACGTTGGGGCTAACTTCATGCCTCCAAGTTCACTTTCACTTATCCCTTTCTTCACTTCTAGCCATTCCTCTTTGCTTCAACCTTTCTCCAAGCCTTCTTCACCTATCATTGATCAACCAAACTAATCAAAGCTATGCTCAAAATCATGAGATATCCAATCTTTCATAATATGCAACAAATATAGCATAAAACCTCATGAAATGGCATGAATTCATATATGGTTGGTTCAATCAAGGGAAACATGAAAATCTACTCAATTAGCTTGCTTGTAGCTCAAGAAAGTGCATAATTCTAATGAAAACAAAAGAAAAAGACTAGCTAAAATAGGCTCGGATGACTTGTCATCAAGGAGCTTGCCAAAGATGAGGCCATTAAGGCTAACTTTTAGGTGTCCTCCTCGGGATAGCGTCATTTAAAGAACGAGGGTCAGCAGAAAGTAAAAAAAAAAAAAAAAAAAAAAAAAAAAAAAAAAAAAAAAAAAAATCTGAAAAAAAAACTGTGAAAAAAAACCGGAGGAGCTTGCCAAAGATGAGGCTATTACGGCTCACCTTTAGGTGTCCTCCTCGGAATAGCGTCATTTAAAGAACGAGGGTCAGCAGAACGTAAAAAAAAAAAAAAAAAAAAAAAAAAAAAAAAAACCAGAAATAAAATCTGGAATAAAACTGTGAAAAAAACCGGAGGAGCTTGCCAAAGATGAGGCCATTACGGCTCGCCTTTAGGTGTCCTCCTCGGGATAGCGTCATTTAAAGAACGAGGGTCTGCAGAACGTAAAAAAAAAAAAAAAAA
>NC_142439.1:59925000-59945000 GCF_059453495.1 Arachis ipaensis | reverse complement strand
GGAGGAGCTTGCCAAAGATGAGGCTATTACGGCTCACCTTTAGGTGTCCTCCTCGGGATAGCGTCATTTAAAGAACGAGGGTAAGCAGAACGTTAAAAAAAAAAAAAAAAAAAAAAAAAAAAAAAAAACGGAAAAAAATCTGGAATAAAACTGTGAAAAAAACCGGAGGAGCTTGCCAAAGATGAGGCCATTACGGCTCGCCTTTAGGTGTCCTCCTCGGGATAGCGTCATTTAAAGAACGAGGGTCAGCAGAACGTAAAAAAATAAAAAATAAAAAAAAAATAAAAGATAAAAAAATAAAAATAAAAATAAAAACCAGAAATAAAATCTGGAATAAAACTGTGAAAAAAACCGGAGGAGCTTGCCAAAGATGAGGCCATTACGGCTCGCCTTTAGGTGTCCTCCTCGGGATAGCGTCATTTAAAGAACGAGGGTCAGCGGAAGGTAAAAAAAAAAAAAAAAATCGGAAAAAAAAATCTGGAAAAAAAACTATGAAAATAACCCGAGGAGCTTGCCAAAGATGAGGCCATTAAGGCTCACCTTTAGGTGTCCTCCTCGGGATAGCGTCATTTAAAGAACGAGGGTCAGCAGAACGTAAAAAAAAAAAAAAAAAAAAAAAAAAAACTGTGAAAAAAACCGGAGGAGCTTGCCAAAGATGAGGCCATTACGGCTCGCCTTTAGGTGTCCTCCTCGGGATAGCGTCATTTAAAGAACGAGGGTCAGCAGAACGTAAAAAAAAAAAAAAAAAAAAAAAAAAAAAAAAAAACCGAAAAAATAAATCTGGAAAAAAAACCGGAGGAGCTTGCCCAAGATGAGGCTATTACGGCTCACCTTTAGGTGTCCTCCTCGGGATAGCGTCATTTAAAGAACGAGGGTCAGCAGAACGTTAAAAAAAAAAAAAAAAAAAAAAAAAAAAAAAAAAAAAAAAACTTAAAAAAAATTCTGGAAAAAAAACTGTGAAAAAAAACCGGAGGAGCTTGCCAAAGATGAGGCTATTACGGCTCACCTTTAGGTGTCCTCCTCGGGATAGCGTCATTTAAAGAACGAGGGTCAGCAGAACGTAATAAAAAAAAAAAAATCTGGAATAAAACTGTGAAAAAAACCGGAGGCGCTTGCCAAAGATGAGGCCATTACGGCTCGCCTTTAGGTGTCCTCCTCGGGATAGCGTCATTTAAAGAACGAGGGTCAGCGGAAGGTAAAAAAAAAAAAAAACCGGAAAAAAAAATCTGGAAAAAAACTGTGAAAATAACCCGAGGAGCTTGCCAAAGATGAGGCCATTAAGGCTCACCTTTAGGTGTCCTCCTCGGGATAGCGTCATTTAAAGAACAAGGGTCAGCAGAACGTAAAAAAAAAAAAAAAAAAATCTGGAATAAAACTGTGAAAAAAAACCGGAGGAGCTTGCCAAAGATGAGCTTATTACGGCTCACCTTTAGGTGTCCTCCTCGGGATAGCGTCATTTAAAGAACGAGGGTCAGCAGAACGTAAAAAAAAAAAAAAAAAACGGAAAAAAAAAAAAAAAAACGGAAAAAAATCTGGAATAAAACTGTGAAAAAAACCGGAGGAGCTTGCCAAAGATGAGGCCATTACGGCTCGCCTTTAGGTGTCCTCCTCGGGATAGCGTCATTTAAAGAACGAGGGTCAGCAGAACGTAAAAAAAAAAAAAAAAAAAAAAAAAAAAAAAAAAAAAAAAAAAAAAAAAAAAAAAAAAAACCCAGAAATAAAATCTGGAATAAAACTGTGAAAAAAACCGGAGGAGCTTGCCAAAGATGAGGCCATTACGGCTCGCCTTTAGGTGTCCTCCTCGGGATAGCGTCATTTAAAGAACGAGGGTCTGCAGAACGTAAAAAAAAAAAAAAAAAAAAAAAAACCGGAAAAAATAATCTGGAAAAAAACTGTGAAAAAAAACCGGAGGAGCTTGCCAAAGATGAGGCCATTAAGGCTCACCTTTAGGTGTCCTCCTCGGGATAGCGTCATTTAAAGAACGAGGGTCAGTAGAACGTAAAAAAAAAAAAAAAAAAAAAAAAAAAAAAAAAAAAAAAAAAAAAAAAAAAAAAAAAACTGTGAAAAAAACCGGAGGAGCTTGCCAAAGATGAGGCCATTACGGCTCGCCTTTCGGTGTCCTCCTCGGGATAGCGTCATTTAAAGAACGAGGGTCAGCAGAACATAAAAAAAATAAATAAATAAATAAAATAAAAAAAAATAAAAATAAATAAAAATAAAAATAAAAACCAGAAATAAAATCTGGAATAAAACTGTGAAAAAAACCGGAGGAGCTTGCCAAAGATGAGGCCATTACGGCTCGCCTTTAGGTGTCCTCCTCGGGATAGCGTCATTTAAAGAACGAGGGTCCGCGGAAGGTAAAAAAAAAAAAAAAAATCGGAAAAAAAAATCTGGAATAAAACTGTGAAAAAAACCGGAGGAGCTTGCCAAAGATGAGGCCATTACGGCTGGCCTTTAGGTGTCCTCCTCGGGATAGCGTCATTTAAAGAACGAGGGTCAGCAGAACGTAAAAAAATAAAAAATAAAAAAAAATAAAAGATAAAA
Organism: Arachis ipaensis; assembly: GCF_059453495.1. Lineage (NCBI taxonomy): Eukaryota > Viridiplantae > Streptophyta > Magnoliopsida > Fabales > Fabaceae > Arachis > Arachis ipaensis. Next base: position 59,942,456 of record NC_142439.1, on the reverse strand, counting down.
AAAATAAAAATAAAAATAAAAACCAGAAATAAAATCTGGAATAAAACTGTGAAAAAAACCGGAGGAGCTTGCCAAAGATGAGGCCATTACGGCTCGCCTTTAGGTGTCCTCCTCGGGATAGCGTCATTTAAAGAACGAGGGTCAGCGGAAGGTAAAAAAAAAAAAAAAAAAATCGGAAAAAAAAATCTGGAAAAAAAACTATGAAAATAACCCGAGGAGCTTGCCAAAGATGAGGCCATTAAGGCTCACCTTTAGGTGTCCTCCTCGGGATAGCGTCATTTAAAGAACGAGGGTCAGCAGAACGTAAAAAAAAAAAAAAAAAAAAAAAAAAAAAAAAAAAAAAACTGTGAAAAAAACCGGAGGAGCTTGCCAAAGATGAGGCCATTACGGCTCGCCTTTAGGTGTCCTCCTCGGGATAGCGTCATTTAAAGAACGAGGGTCAGCAGAACGTAAAAAAAAAAAAAAAAAAAAAAAAAAAAAAAAAAAAAAACCGAAAAAATAAATCTGGAAAAAAAACCGGAGGAGCTTGCCCAAGATGAGGCTATTACGGCTCACCTTTAGGTGTCCTCCTCGGGATAGCGTCATTTAAAGAACGAGGGTCAGCAGAACGTTAAAAAAAAAAAAAAAAAAAAAAAAAAAAAAAAAAACTTAAAAAAAATTCTGGAAAAAAAACTGTGAAAAAAAACCGGAGGAGCTTGCCAAAGATGAGGCTATTACGGCTCACCTTTAGGTGTCCTCCTCGGGATAGCGTCATTTAAAGAACGAGGGTCAGCAGAACGTAATAAAAAAAAAAAAAAATCTGGAATAAAACTGTGAAAAAAACCGGAGGCGCTTGCCAAAGATGAGGCCATTACGGCTCGCCTTTAGGTGTCCTCCTCGGGATAGCGTCATTTAAAGAACGAGGGTCAGCGGAAGGTAAAAAAAAAAAAAAAACCGGAAAAAAAAATCTGGAAAAAAACTGTGAAAATAACCCGAGGAGCTTGCCAAAGATGAGGCCATTAAGGCTCACCTTTAGGTGTCCTCCTCGGGATAGCGTCATTTAAAGAACAAGGGTCAGCAGAACGTAAAAAAAAAAAAAAAAAATCTGGAATAAAACTGTGAAAAAAAACCGGAGGAGCTTGCCAAAGATGAGGCTATTACGGCTCACCTTTAGGTGTCCTCCTCGGGATAGCGTCATTTAAAGAACGAGGGTCAGCAGAACGTAAAAAAAAAAAAAAAACGGAAAAAAAAAAAAAACGGAAAAAAATCTGGAATAAAACTGTGAAAAAAACCGGAGGAGCTTGCCAAAGATGAGGCCATTACGGCTCGCCTTTAGGTGTCCTCCTCGGGATAGCGTCATTTAAAGAACGAGGGTCAGCAGAACGTAAAAAAAAAAAAAAAAAAAAAAAAAAAAAAAAAAAAAAAAAAAAAAACCCAGAAATAAAATCTGGAATAAAACTGTGAAAAAAACCGGAGGAGCTTGCCAAAGATGAGGCCATTACGGCTCGCCTTTAGGTGTCCTCCTCGGGATAGCGTCATTTAAAGAACGAGGGTCTGCAGAACGTAAAAAAAAAAAAAAAAAAAAAAAAAAAAAACCGGAAAAAATAATCTGGAAAAAAACTGTGAAAAAAAACCGGAGGAGCTTGCCAAAGATGAGGCCATTAAGGCTCACCTTTAGGTGTCCTCCTCGGGATAGCGTCATTTAAAGAACGAGGGTCAGTAGAACGTAAAAAAAAAAAAAAAAAAAAAAAAAAAAAAAAAAAAAAAAAAAAAAAAAAAAAAAAAAAAAAAAAAAAAAAAACTGTGAAAAAAACCGGAGGAGCTTGCCAAAGATGAGGCCATTACGGCTCGCCTTTCGGTGTCCTCCTCGGGATAGCGTCATTTAAAGAACGAGGGTCAGCAGAACGTAAAAAAAATAAATAAATAAATAAAATAAAAAAAAATAAAAATAAATAAAAATAAAAATAAAAACCAGAAATAAAATCTGGAATAAAACTGTGAAAAAAACCGGAGGAGCTTGCCAAAGATGAGGCCATTACGGCTCGCCTTTAGGTGTCCTCCTCGGGATAGCGTCATTTAAAGAACGAGGGTCCGCGGAAGGTAAAAAAAAAAAAAAAATCGGAAAAAAAAATCTGGAATAAAACTGTGAAAAAAACCGGAGGAGCTTGCCAAAGATGAGGCCATTACGGCTCGCCTTTAGGTTTCCTCCTCGGGATAGCGTCATTTAAAGAACGAGGGTCAGCAGAACGTAAAAAAATAAAAAATAAAAAAAAATAAAAGATAAAAAAAATAAAAATAAAAATAAAAACCAGAAATAAAATCTGGAATAAAACTGTGAAAAAAACCGGAGGAGCTTGCCAAAGATGAGGCCATTACGGCTCGCCTTTAGGTGTCCTCCTCGGGATAGCGTCATTTAAAGAACGAGGGTCAGCGGAAGGTAAAAAAAAAAAAAAAAAAATCGGAAAAAAAAATCTGGAAAAAAAACTATGAAAATAACCCGAGGAGCTTGCCAAAGATGAGGCCATTAAGGCTCACCTTTAGGTGTCCTCCTCGGGATAGCGTCATTTAAAGAACGAGGGTCAGCAGAACGTAAAAAAAAAAAAAAAAAAAAAAAAAAAAAAAAAAAAAAAAAACTGTGAAAAAAACCGGAGGAGCTTGCCAAAGATGAGGCCATTACGGCTCGCCTTTAGGTGTCCTCCTCGGGATAGCGTCATTTAAAGAACGAGGGTCAGCAGAACGTAAAAAAAAAATAAAAAAAAAAAAAACCGAAAAAATAAATCTGGAAAAAAAACCGGAGGAGCTTGCCCAAGATGAGGCTATTACGGCTCACCTTTAGGTGTCCTCCTCGGGATAGCGTCATTTAAAGAACGAGGGTCAGCAGAACGTTAAAAAAAAAAAAAAAAAAAAAAAAAAAAAAAAAAAAACTTAAAAAAAATTCTGGAAAAAAAACTGTGAAAAAAAACCGGAGGAGCTTGCCAAAGATGAGGCTATTACGGCTCACCTTTAGGTGTCCTCCTCGGGATAGCGTCATTTAAAGAACGAGGGTCAGCAGAACGTAATAAAAAAAAAAAAATCTGGAATAAAACTGTGAAAAAAACCGGAGGCGCTTGCCAAAGATGAGGCCATTACGGCTCGCCTTTAGGTGTCCTCCTCGGGATAGCGTCATTTAAAGAACGAGGGTCAGCAGAAGGTAAAAAAAAAAAAAAAACCGGAAAAAATAATCTGGAAAAAAACTGTGAAAATAACCCGAGGAGCTTGCCAAAGATGAGGCCATTAAGGCTCACCTTTAGGTGTCCTCCTCGGGATAGCGTCATTTAAAGAACAAGGGTCAGCAGAACGTAAAAAAAAAAAAAAAAAATCTGGAATAAAACTGTGAAAAAAAACCGGAGGAGCTTGCCAAAGATGAGGCTATTACGGCTCACCTTTAGGTGTCCTCCTCGGGATAGCGTCATTTAAAGAACGAGGGTCAGCAGAACGTAAAAAAAAAAAAAAAACGGAAAAAAAAAAAAAACGGAAAAAAATCTGGAATAAAACTGTGAAAAAAACCGGAGGAGCTTGCCAAAGATGAGGCCATTACGGCTCGCCTTTAGGTGTCCTCCTCGGGATAGCGTCATTTAAAGAACGAGGGTCAGCAGAACGTAAAAAAAAAAAAAAAAAAAAAAAAAAAAAAAAAAACCCAGAAATAAAATCTGGAATAAAACTGTGAAAAAAACCGGAGGAGCTTGCCAAAGATGAGGCCATTACGGCTCGCCTTTAGGTGTCCTCCTCGGGATAGCGTCATTTAAAGAACGAGGGTCTGCAGAACGTAAAAAAAAAAAAAAAAAAAAAAAAACCGGAAAAAATAATCTGGAAAAAAACTGTGAAAAAAAACCGGAGGAGCTTGCCAAAGATGAGGCCATTAAGGCTCACCTTTAGGTGTCCTCCTCGGGATAGCGTCATTTAAAGAACGAGGGTCAGCAGAACGTAAAAAAAAAAAAAAAAAAAAAAAAAAAAAAAAAAAAAAAAAAAAAAAAAAAAAAAAAAAAAAAACTGTGAAAAAAACCGGAGGAGCTTGCCAAAGATGAGGCCATTACGGCTCGCCTTTCGGTGTCCTCCTCGGGATAGCGTCTTTTAAAGAACGAGGGTCAGCAGAACGTAAAAAAATAAATAAATAAATAAAATAAAAAAAAATAAAAATAAATAAAAATAAAAATAAAAACCAGAAATAAAATCTGGAATAAAACTGTGAAAAAAACCGGAGGAGCTTGCCAAAGATGAGGCCATTACGGCTCGCCTTTAGGTGTCCTCCTCGGGATAGCGTCATTTAAAGAACGAGGGTCCGCGGAAGGTAAAAAAAAAAAAACGGAAAAAAAAATCTGGAAAAAAACTGTGAAAATAACCCGAGGAGCTTGCCAAAGATGAGGCCATTACGGCTCGCCTTTAGGTGTCCTCCTCGGGATAGCGTCATTTAAAGAACGAGGGTCAGCGGATGGTAAAAAAAAAAAAAAAAACCGAAAAAAAAAATCTGGAAAAAAACTGTGAAAATAACCCGAGGAACTTGCCAAAGATGAGGCCATTAAGGCTCACCTTTAGGTGTCCTCCTCGGGATAGCGTCATTTAAAGAACGAGGGTCAGCAGAACGTAAAAAAAAAAAAAAAAAAAAAAAAAAAAAAAAAAAAAAAAAAAAAAAAAAAAAAAAAAAAAACTTAAAAAAATTCTGGAAAAAAAACTGTGAAAAAAAACCGGAGGAGCTTGCCAAAGATGAGGCTATTACGGCTCACCTTTTGGTGTCCTCCTCGGGATAGCGTCATTTAAAGAACGAGGGTCAGCAGAACGTAATAAAAAAAAAATCTGGAATAAAACTGTGAAAAAAACCGGAGGCGCTTGCCAAAGATGAGGCCATTACGGCTCGCCTTTAGGTGTCCTCCTCGGGATAGCGTCATTTAAAGAACGAGGGTCAGCGGAAGGTAAAAAAAAAAAAAAAAACCGGAAAAAATAATCTGGAAAAAAACTGTGAAAATAACCCGAGGAGCTTGCCAAAGATGAGGCCATTAAGGCTCACCTTTAGGTGTCCTCCTCGGGATAGCGTCATTTAAAGAACAAGGGTCAGCAGAACGTAAAAAAAAAAAAAAAAATCTGGAATAAAACTGTGAAAAAAAACCGGAGGAGCTTGCCAAAGATGAGGCTATTACGGCTCACCTTTAGGTGTCCTCCTCGGGATAGCGTCATTTAAAGAACGAGGGTCAGCAGAACGTAAAAAAAAAATAAAAAAAAAAAAAACCGAAAAAATAAATCTGGAAAAAAAACCGGAGGAGCTTGCCCAAGATGAGGCTATTACGGCTCACCTTTAGGTGTCCTCCTCGGGATAGCGTCATTTAAAGAACGAGGGTCAGCAGAACGTTAAAAAAAAAAAAAAAAAAAAAAAAAAAAACTTAAAAAAAATTCTGGAAAAAAAACTGTGAAAAAAAACCGGAGGAGCTTGCCAAAGATGAGGCTATTACGGCTCACCTTTAGGTGTCCTCCTCGGGATAGCGTCATTTAAAGAACGAGGGTCAGCAGAACGTAATAAAAAAAAAAAAATCTGGAATAAAACTGTGAAAAAAACCGGAGGCGCTTGCCAAAGATGAGGCCATTACGGCTCGCCTTTAGGTGTCCTCCTCGGGATAGCGTCATTTAAAGAACGAGGGTCAGCGGAAGGTAAAAAAAAAAAAAAACCGGAAAAAATAATCTGGAAAAAAACTGTGAAAATAACCCGAGGAGCTTGCCAAAGATGAGGCCATTAAGGCTCACCTTTAGGTGTCCTCCTCGGGATAGCGTCATTTAAAGAACAAGGGTCAGCAGAACGTAAAAAAAAAAAAAAAAAAATCTGGAATAAAACTGTGAAAAAAAACCGGAGGAGCTTGCCAAAGATGAGGCTATTACGGCTCACCTTTAGGTGTCCTCCTCGGGATAGCGTCATTTAAAGAACGAGGGTCAGCAGAACGTAAAAAAAAAAAAAAAAACGGAAAAAAAAAAAAAAACGGAAAAAAATCTGGAATAAAACTGTGAAAAAAACCGGAGGAGCTTGCCAAAGATGAGGCCATTACGGCTCGCCTTTAGGTGTCCTCCTCGGGATAGCGTCATTTAAAGAACGAGGGTCAGCAGAACGTAAAAAAAAAAAAAAAAAAAAAAAAAAAAAAAAAAAAAACCCAGAAATAAAATCTGGAATAAAACTGTGAAAAAAACCGGAGGAGCTTGCCAAAGATGAGGCCATTACGGCTCGCCTTTAGGTGTCCTCCTCGGGATAGCGTCATTTAAAGAACGAGGGTCTGCAGAACGTAAAAAAAAAAAAAAAAAAAAAAAACCGGAAAAAATAATCTGGAAAAAAACTGTGAAAAAAAACCGGAGGAGCTTGCCAAAGATGAGGCCATTAAGGCTCACCTTTAGGTGTCCTCCTCGGGATAGCGTCATTTAAAGAACGAGGGTCAGCAGAACGTAAAAAAAAAAAAAAAAAAAAAAAAAAAAAAAAAAAAAAAAAAAAAAAAAAAAAAAAAAAACTGTGAAAAAAACCGGAGGAGCTTGCCAAAGATGAGGCCATTACGGCTCGCCTTTCGGTGTCCTCCTCGGGATAGCGTCATTTAAAGAACGAGGGTCAGCAGAACGTAAAAAAAATAAATAAATAAATAAAATAAAAATAAAATAAAAAAAATAAAAATAAAAATAAAAACCAGAAATAAAATCTGGAATAAAACTGTGAAAAAAACCGGAGGAGCTTGCCAAAGATGAGGCCATTACGGCTCGCCTTTAGGTGTCCTCCTCGGGATAGCGTCATTTAAAGAACGAGGGTCCGCGGAAGGTAAAAAAAAAAAAACGGAAAAAAAAATCTGGAAAAAAACTGTGAAAATAACCCGAGGAGCTTGCCAAAGATGAGGCCATTACGGCTCGCCTTTAGGTGTCCTCCTCGGGATAGCGTCATTTAAAGAACGAGGGTCAGCGGATGGTAAAAAAAAAAAAAAAAACCGAAAAAAAAAATCTGGAAAAAAACTGTGAAAATAACCCGAGGAGCTTGCCAAAGATGAGGCCATTAAGGCTCACCTTTAGGTGTCCTCCTCGGGATAGCGTCATTTAAAGAACGAGGGTCAGCAGAACGTAAAAAAAAAAAAAAAAAAAAAAAAAAAAAAAAAAAAAAAAAAAAAAAAAAAAAAAAAAAAACTTAAAAAAATTCTGGAAAAAAAACTGTGAAAAAAAACCGGAGGAGCTTGCCAAAGATGAGGCTATTACGGCTCACCTTTTGGTGTCCTCCTCGGGATAGCGTCATTTAAAGAACGAGGGTCAGCAGAACGTAATAAAAAAAAAAAATCTGGAATAAAACTGTGAAAAAAACCGGAGGCGCTTGCCAAAGATGAGGCCATTACGGCTCGCCTTTAGGTGTCCTCCTCGGGATAGCGTCATTTAAAGAACGAGGGTCAGCGGAAGGTAAAAAAAAAAAAAAAACCGGAAAAAAAAATCTGGAAAAAAACTGTGAAAATAACCCGAGGAGCTTGCCAAAGATGAGGCCATTAAGGCTCACCTTTAGGTGTCCTCCTCGGGATAGCGTCATTTAAAGAACGAGGGTCAGCAGAACGTAAAAAAAAAAAAAAAAAAAAAAAAAAAAAAAATCTGGAAAAAAAACCGGAGGAGCTTGCCAAAGATGAGGCTATTACGGCTCACCTTTAGGTGTCCTCCTCGGGATAGCGTCATTTAAAGAACGAGGGTCAGCAGAACGTAATAAAAAAAAAAAATCTGGAATAAAACTGTGAAAAAAACCGGAGGAGCTTGCCAAAGATGAGGCCATTACGGCTCGCCTTTAGGTGTCCTCCTCGGGATAGCGTCATTTAAAGAACGAGGGTCAGCAGAACGTAAAAAAAAAAAAAAAACTGGAAAAAAAAAACTGTGAAAAAAACCGGAGGAGCTTGCCAAAGATGAGGCCATTACGGCTCGCCTTTAGGTGTCCTCCTCGGGATAGCGTCATTTAAAGAACGAGGGTCAGCAGAACGTAAAAAAAAAAAAATATAAACAAATAAATAAATAAATCTGGAAAAAAACTGTGAAAAAAACCGGAGGAGCTTGCCAAAGATGAGGCCATTACGGCTCGCCTTTAGGTGTCTTCCTCGGGATAGCGTCATTTAAAGAACGAGGGTCAGCAGAACGTAAAAAAATAAAAAATAAAAAATAAAAAAATCTGGAATAAAACTGTGAAAAAAACCGGAGGAGCTTGCCAAAGATGAGGCCATTACGGCTCGCCTTTAGGTGTCCTCCTCGGGATAGCGTCATTTAAAGAACGAGGGTCAGCAGAACGTCAAAAAAAAAAAAAAAAAAAACCGGAAAAAAATCTTGAAAAAAACTGTGAAAAAAACCGGAGGAGCTTGCCAAAGATGAGGCCATTACGGCTCGCCTTTAGGTGTCCTCCTCGGGATAGCGTCATTTAAAAAACGAGGGTCAGCAGAACGTAAAAAAAAAAAAAAAAAAAAACCCCGGAAAAAATAATCTGGAAAAAAACTGTGAAAAAAAACCGGAGGAGCTTGCCAAAGATGAGGCCATTAAGGCTCGCCTTTAGGTGTCCTCCTCGGGATAGCGTCATTTAAAGAACGAGGGTCAACAGAACGTTAAAAAAAAAAAAAAAAAAAAAAAAAAAAAAAAAAAAAACTGGAAAAAAACTGTGAAAAAAAACCGGAGGAGCTTGCCAAAGATGAGGCTATTACGGCTCACCTTTAGGTGTCCTCCTCGGGATAGCGTCATTTAAAGAACGAGGGTCAGCAGAACGTATAAAAAAAAAAAAAAAAAAAAAAAAAAAAAAAAAACGGAAAAAAATCTGGAATAAAACTGTGAAAAAAACCGGAGGAGCTTGCCAAAGATGAGGCCATTACGGCTCGCCTTTAGGTGTCCTCCTCGGGATAGCGTCATTTAAAGAACGAGGGTCAGCAGAACGTAAAAAAAATAAAAATAAAAAATAAATAAATAAATCCGGAAAAAAACTGTGAAAAAAACCGGAGGAGCTTGCCAAAGATGAGGCCATTACGGCTCGCCTTTAGGTGTCCTCCTCGGGATAGCGTCATTTAAAGAACGAGGGTCAGCAGAACGTAAAAAAAAAATAAATAAATAAATAAATAAATAAATCTGGAAAAAAACTGTGAAAAAAACCGGAGGAGCTTGCCAAAGATGAGGCCATTACGGCTCGCCTTTAGGTGTCCTCCTCGGGATAGCGTCATTTAAAGAACGAGGGTCAGCGGAAGGTAAAAAAAAAAAAAAAAACCGGAAAAAAAAATCTGGAAAAAAACTGTGAAATTAACCCGAGTAGCTTGCCAAAGATGAGGCCATTAAGGCTCACCTTTAGGTGTCCTCCTCGGGATAGCGTCATTTAAAGAACGAGGGTCAGCAGAACGTAAAAAAAAAAAAAAAAAAACCGAAAAAATAAATCTGGAAAAAAAACCGGAGGAGCTTGCCAAAGATGAGGCTATTACGGCTCACCTTTAGGTGTCCTCCTCGGGATAGCGTCATTTAAAGAACGAGGGTCAGCAGAACGTCAAAAAAAAAAAAAAAAAAAAAAACCGAAAAAAAATCTTGAAAAAAACTGTGAAAAAAACCGGAGGAGCTTGCCAAAGATGAGGCCATTACGGCTCGCCTTTAGGTGTCCTCCTCGGGATAGCGTCATTTAAAGAACGAGGGTCAGCAGAACGTAAAAAAAAAAAAAAAAAAAAAACCCCGGAAAAAATAATCTGGAAAAAAACTGTGAAAAAAAACCGGAGGAGCTTGCCAAAGATGAGGCCATTAAGGCTCACCTTTAGGTGTCCTCCTCGGGATAGCGTCATTTAAAGAACGAGGGTCAACAGAACGTTAAAAAAAAAAAAAAAAAAAAAAAAAAAAAAAAAAAAAAAAAAAACTGGAAAAAAACCGTGAAAAAAAACCGGAGGAGCTTGCCAAAGATGAGGCTATTACGGCTCACCTTTAGGTGTCCTCCTCGGGATAGCGTCATTTAAAGAACGAGGGTCAGCAGAACGTATAAAAAAAAAAAAAAAAAAAAAAAAAAAAAAAACGGAAAAAAATCTGGAATAAAACTGTGAAAAAAACCGGAGGAGCTTGCCAAAGATGAGGCCATTACGGCTCGCCTTTAGGTGTCCTCCTCGGGATAGCGTCATTTAAAGAACGAGGGTCAGCAGAACGTAAAAAAAAAAAAAATAAAAAATAAATAAATAAATCCGGAAAAAAACTGTGAAAAAAACCGGAGGAGCTTGCCAAAGATGAGGCCATTACGGCTCGCCTTTAGGTGTCCTCCTCGGGATAGCGTCATTTAAAGAACGAGGGTCAGCAGAACGTAAAAAAAAAATAAATAAATAAATAAATAAATAAATCTGGAAAAAAACTGTGAAAAAAACCGGAGGAGCTTGCCAAAGATGAGGCCATTACGGCTCGCCTTTAGGTGTCCTCCTCGGGATAGCGTCATTTAAAGAACGAGGGTCAGCGGAAGGTAAAAAAAAAAAAAAAAACCGGAAAAAAAAATCTGGAAAAAAACTGTGAAATTAACCCGAGTAGCTTGCCAAAGATGAGGCCATTAAGGCTCACCTTTAGGTGTCCTCCTCGGGATAGCGTCATTTAAAGAACGAGGGTCAGCAGAACGTAAAAAAAAAAAAAAAAAACCGAAAAAATAAATCTGGAAAAAAAACCGGAGGAGCTTGCCAAAGATGAGGCTATTACGGCTCACCTTTAGGTGTCCTCCTCGGGATAGCGTCATTTAAAGAACGAGGGTCAGCAGAACGTTAAAAAAAAAAAAAAACGGAAAAAAATCTGGAATAAAACTGTGAAAAAAACCGGAGGAGCTTGCCAAAGATGAGGCCATTACGGCTCGCCTTTAGGTGTCCTCCTCGGGATAGCGTCATTTAAAGAACGAGGGTCAGCAGAACGTAAAAAAAAAAAATAAAAAAAAATAAAAGATAAAAAAAAAAAAATAAAAATAAAAACCAGAAATAAAATCTGGAATAAAACTGTGAAAAAAACCGGAGGAGCTTGCCAAAGATGAGGCCATTACGGCTCGCCTTTAGGTGTCCTCCTCGGGATAGCGTCATTTAAAGAACGAGGGTCAGCGGAAGGTAAAAAAAAAAAAAAAAAATCGGAAAAAAAAATCTGGAAAAAAAACTATGAAAATAACCCGAGGAGCTTGCCAAAGATGAGGCCATTAAGGCTCACCTTTAGGTGTCCTCCTCGGGATAGCGTCATTTAAAGAACGAGGGTCAGCAGAACGTAAAAAAAAAAAAAAAAAAAAAAAAAAAAAAAAAAAACTGTGAAAAAAACCGGAGGAGCTTGCCAAAGATGAGGCCATTACGGCTCGCCTTTAGGTGTCCTCCTCGGGATAGCGTCATTTAAAGAACGAGGGTCAGCAGAACGTAAAAAAAAAATAAAAAAAAAAAAAAAAAACCGAAAAAATAAATCTGGAAAAAAAACCGGAGGAGCTTGCCAAAGATGAGGCTATTACGGCTCACCTTTAGGTGTCCTCCTCGGGATAGCGTCATTTAAAGAACGAGGGTCAGCAGAACGTAATAAAAAAAAAAAAAAAATCTGGAATAAAACTGTGAAAAAAACCGGAGGCGCTTGCCAAAGATGAGGCCATTACGGCTCGCCTTTAGGTGTCCTCCTCGGGATAGCGTCATTTAAAGAACGAGGGTCAGCGGAAGGTAAAAAAAAAAAAAAAAACCGGAAAAAAAAATCTGGAAAAAAACTGTGAAAATAACCCGAGGAGCTTGCCAAAGATGAGGCCATTAAGGCTCACCTTTAGGTGTCCTCCTCGGGATAGCGTCATTTAAAGAACAAGGGTCAGCAGAACGTAAAAAAAAAAAAAAAAAAAAAATCTGGAAAAAAAACTGTGAAAAAAAACCGGAGGAGCTTGCCAAAGATGAGGCTATTACGGCTCACCTTTAGGTGTCCTCCTCGGGATAGCGTCATTTAAAGAACGAGGGTCAGCAGAACGTAATAAATAAAAAAAAAAAATCTGGAATAAAACTGTGAAAAAAACCGGAGGAGCTTGCCAAAGATGAGGCCATTACGGCTCGCCTTTAGGTGTCCTCCTCGGGATAGCGTCATTTAAAGAACGAGGGTCAGCAGAACGTAAAAAAAAAAAAAAAAAAAAAAAAAAAAAAAAATCTGGAATAAAACTGTGAAAAAAACCGGAGGAGCTTGCCAAAGATGAGGCCATTACGGCTCGCCTTTTGGTGTCCTCCTCGGGATAGCGTCATTTAAAGAACGAGGGTCAGCGGAAGGTAAAAAAAAAAAAAAAAAAACCGGAAAAAAAAATCTGGAAAAAAACTGTGAAAATAACCCGAGGAGCTTGCCAAAGATGAGGCCATTAAGGCTCACCTTTAGGTGTCCTCCTCGGAATAGCGTCATTTAAAGAACGAGGGTCAGCAGAACGTAAAAAAAAAAAAAAATCTGAAAAAAAAACTGTGAAAAAAAACCGGAGGAGCTTGCCAAAGATGAGGCTATTACGGCTCACCTTTAGGTGTCCTCCTCGGGATAGCGTCATTTAAAGAACGAGGGTCAGCAGAACGTAAAAAAAAAAAAAAAAACGGAAAAATAAAAAAAAAAAACGGAAAAAAATCTGGAATAAAACTGTGAAAAAAACCGGAGGAGCTTGCCAAAGATTTGGCCATTACGGCTCGCCTTTAGGTGTCCTCCTCGGGATAGCGTCATTTAAAGAACGAGGGTCAGCAGAACGTAAAAAAAAAAAAAAAAAAAAAAAAAAAAAAAAAAAAAAAAAAAAAAAAAAAAAAAAAAAAAACCCAGAAATAAAATCTGGAATAAAACTGTGAAAAAAACCGGAGGAGCTTGCCAAAGATGAGGCCATTACGGCTCGCCTTTAGGTGTCCTCCTCGGGATAGCGTCATTTAAAGAACGAGGGTCTGCAGAACGTAAAAAAAAAAAAAAAAAAAAAAAAAAAAACCGGAAAAAATAATCTGGAAAAAAACTGTGAAAAAAAACCGGAGGAGCTTGCCAAAGATGAGGCCATTAAGGCTCACCTTTAGGTGTCCTCCTCGGGATAGCGTCATTTAAAGAACGAGGGTCAGCAGAACGTAAAAAAAAAAAAAAAAAAAAAAACTGTGAAAAAAACCGGAGGAGCTTGCCAAAGATGAGGCCATTACGGCTCGCCTTTCGGTGTCCTCCTCGGGATAGCGTCATTTAAAGAACGAGGGTCAGCAGAACGTAAAAAAAATAAATAAATAAATAAAATAAAAAAAATAAAAATAAATAAAAATAAAAATAAAAACCAGAAATAAAATCTGGAATAAAACTGTGAAAAAAACCGGAGGAGCTTGCCAAAGATGAGGCCATTACGGCTCGCCTTTAGGTGTCCTCCTCGGGATAGCGTCATTTAAAGAACGAGGGTCCGCGGAAGGTAAAAAAAAAAAACGGAAAAAAAAATCTGGAAAAAAACTGTGAAAATAACCCGAGGAGCTTGCCAAAGATGAGGCCATTACGGCTCGCCTTTAGGTGTCCTCCTCGGGATAGCGTCATTTAAAGAACGAGGGTCAGCGGATGGTAAAAAAAAAAAAAAAAAACCGAAAAAAAAAATCTGGAAAAAAACTGTGAAAATAACCCGAGGAGCTTGCCAAAGATGAGGCCATTAAGGCTCACCTTTAGGTGTCCTCCTCGGGATAGCGTCATTTAAAGAACGAGGGTCAGCAGAACGTAAAAAAAAAAAAAAAAAAAAAAAAAAAAAAAAAAAAATTCTGGAAAAAAAACTGTGAAAAAAAACCGGAGGAGCTTGCCAAAGATGAGGCTATTACGGCTCACCTTTTGGTGTCCTCCTCGGGATAGCGTCATTTAAAGAACGAGGGTCAGCAGAACGTAAAAAAAATAAATAAATAAATAAAATAAAAAAAATAAAAATAAATAAAAATAAAAATAAAAACCAGAAATAAAATCTGGAATAAAACTGTGAAAAAAACCGGAGGAGCTTGCCAAAGATGAGGCCATTACGGCTCGCCTTTAGGTGTCCTCCTCGGGATAGCGTCATTTAAAGAACGAGGGTCCGCGGAAGGTAAAAAAAAAAAACGGAAAAAAAAATCTGGAAAAAAACTGTGAAAATAACCCGAGGAGCTTGCCAAAGATGAGGCCATTACGGCTCGCCTTTAGGTGTCCTCCTCGGGATAGCGTCATTTAAAGAACGAGGGTCAGCGGATGGTAAAAAAAAAAAAAAAAACCGAAAAAAAAAATCTGGAAAAAAACTGTGAAAATAACCCGAGGAGCTTGCCAAAGATGAGGCCATTAAGGCTCACCTTTAGGTGTCCTCCTCGGGATAGCGTCATTTAAAGAACGAGGGTCAACAGAACGTTAAAAAAAAAAAAAAAAAAAAAAAAAAAAAAAAAAAAAAAAACTGGAAAAAAACTGTGAAAAAAAACCGGAGGAGCTTGCCAAAGATGAGGCTATTACGGCTCACCTTTAGGTGTCCTCCTCGGGATAGCGTCATTTAAAGAACGAGGGTCAGCAGAACGTATAATAAAAAAAAATAAAAAAAAAAATAAAAAAAAACGGAAAAAAATCTGGAATAAAACTGTGAAAAAAACCGGAGGAGCTTGCCAAAGATGAGGCCATTACGGCTCGCCTTTAGGTGTCCTCCTCGGGATAGCGTCATTTAAAGAACGAGGGTCAGCAGAACGTAAAAAAAATAAAAAATAAAAAATAAATAAATAAATCCGGAAAAAAACTGTGAAAAAAACCGGAGGAGCTTGCCAAAGATGAGGCCATTACGGCTCGCCTTTAGGTGTCCTCCTCGGGATAGCGTCATTTAAAGAACGAGGGTCAGCAGAACTTAAAAAATAAATAAATAAATAAATAAATAAATAAATCTGGAAAAAAACTGTGAAAAAAACCGGAGGAGCTTGCCAAAGATGAGGCCATTACGGCTCGCCTTTAGGTGTCCTCCTCGGGATAGCGTCATTTAAAGAACGAGGGTCAGCGGAAGGTAAAAAAAAAAAAAAAACCGGAAAAAAAAATCTGGAAAAAAACTGTGAAATTAACCCGAGTAGCTTGCCAAAGATGAGGCCATTAAGGCTCACCTTTAGGTGTCCTCCTCGGGATAGCGTCATTTAAAGAACGAGGGTCAGCAGAACGTAAAAAAAAAAAAAAAAAAACCGAAAAAATAAATCTGGAAAAAAAACCGGAGGAGCTTGCCAAAGATGAGGCTATTACGGCTCACCTTTAGGTGTACTCCTCGGGATAGCGTCATTTAAAGAACGAGGGTCAGCAGAACGTTAAAAAAAAAAAAAAAAAAAAAAAAAAAAAAAACGGAAAAAAATCTGGAATAAAACTGTGAAAAAAACCGGAGGAGCTTGCCAAAGATGAGGCCATTACGGCTCGCCTTTAGGTGTCCTCCTCGGGATAGCGTCATTTAAAGAACGAGGGTCAGCAGAACGTAAAAAAAAAAAAAATAAAAAAAAATAAAAGATAAAAAAAAAAAATAAAAATAAAAACCAGAAATAAAATCTGGAATAAAACTGTGAAAAAAACCGGAGGAGCTTGCCAAAGATAAGGCCATTACGGCTCGCCTTTAGGTGTCCTCCTCGGGATAGCGTCATTTAAAGAACGAGGGTCAGCGGAAGGTAAAAAAAAAAAAAAAAAATCGGAAAAAAAAATCTGGAAAAAAAACTATGAAAATAACCCGAGGAGCTTGCCAAAGATGAGGCCATTAAGGCTCACCTTTAGGTGTCCTCCTCGGGATAGCGTCATTTAAAGAACGAGGGTCAGCAGAACGTAAAAAAAAAAAAAAAAAAAAAAAAAAAAAAAAAAAAAAAAAAAAAAAAAAAAAACTGTGAAAAAAACCGGAGGAGCTTGCCAAAGATGAGGCCATTACGGCTCGCCTTTAGGTGTCCTCCTCGGGATAGCGTCATTTAAAGAACGAGGGTCAGCAGAACGTAAAAAAAAAAAAAATAAAAAAAAATAAAAGATAAAAAAAAAAAATAAAAATAAAAACCAGAAATAAAATCTGGAATAAAACTGTGAAAAAAACCGGAGGAGCTTGCCAAAGATAAGGCCATTACGGCTCGCCTTTAGGTGTCCTCCTCGGGATAGCGTCATTTAAAGAACGAGGGTCAGCGGAAGGTAAAAAAAAAAAAAAAAATCGGAAAAAAAAATCTGGAAAAAAAACTATGAAAATAACCCGAGGAGCTTGCCAAAGATGAGGCCATTAAGGCTCACCTTTAGGTGTCCTCCTCGGGATAGCGTCATTTAAAGAACGAGGGTCAGCAGAACGTAAAAAAAAAAAAAAAAAAAAAAAAAAAAAAAAAAAAAAAAAAAAAAAAAAAACTGTGAAAAAAACCGGAGGAGCTTGCCAAAGATGAGGCCATTACGGCTCGCCTTTAGGTGTCCTCCTCGGGATAGCGTCATTTAAAGAACGAGGGTCAGCAGAACGTAAAAAAAAAAAAAAAAAAAAAAAAAAAAAAAAAAACCGAAAAAATAAATCTGGAAAAAAAACCGGAGGAGCTTGCCAAAGATGAGGCTATTACGGCTCACCTTTAGGTGTCCTCCTCGGGATAGCGTCATTTAAAGAACGAGGGTCAGCAGAACGTAATAAAAAAAAAAAATCTGGAATAAAACTGTGAAAAAAACCGGAGGCGCTTGCCAAAGATGAGGCCATTACGGCTCGCCTTTAGGTGTCCTCCTCGGGATAGCGTCATTTAAAGAACGAGGGTCAGCGGAAGGTAAAAAAAAAAAAAAAAACCGGAAAAAAAAATCTGGAAAAAAACTGTGAAAATAACCCGAGGAGCTTGCCAAAGATGAGGCCATTAAGGCTCACCTTTAGGTGTCCTCCTCGGGATAGCGTCATTTAAAGAACAAGGGTCAGCAGAACGTAAAAAAAAAAAAAAAAAAAAAAAAAAAAAAAAAAAAAAAAAAAAAAAAAAAAAAAAAATCTGGAAAAAAAACTGTGAAAAAAAACCGGAGGAGCTTGCCAAAGATGAGGCTATTACGGCTCACCTTTAGGTGTCCTCCTCGGGATAGCGTCATTTAAAGAACGAGGGTCAGCAGAACGTAATAAATAAAAAAAAAAATCTGGAATAAAACTGTGAAAAAAACCGGAGGAGCTTGCCAAAGATGAGGCCATTACGGCTCGCCTTTAGGTGTCCTCCTCGGGATAGCGTCATTTAAAGAACGAGGGTCAGCAGAACGTAAAAAAAAAAAAAAAAAAAATAAAATAAAATAAAATAAAATCTGGAATAAAACTGTGAAAAAAACCGGAGGAACTTGCCAAAGATGAGGCCATTACGGCTCGCCTTTAGGTGTCCTCCTCGGGATAGCGTCATTTAAAGAACGAGGGTCAGCGGAAGGTAAAAAAAAAAAAAAAAAAACCGGAAAAAAAAATCTGGAAAAAAACTGTGAAAATAACCCGAGGAGCTTGCCAAAGATGAGGCCATTAAGGCTCACCTTTAGGTGTCCTCCTCGGAATAGCGTCATTTAAAGAACGAGGGTCAGCCGAACGTAAAAAAAAAAAAAAAAAA
>NC_142439.1:59912500-59915000 GCF_059453495.1 Arachis ipaensis | reverse complement strand
TCATTTAAAGAACGAGGGTCAGCAGAACGTATATAAAAAAAAAAAAAAAAAAAAAAAAAAAAAAAAAACCCGGAAAAAATAATCTGGAAAAAAACTGTGAAAAAAAACCGGAGGAGCTTGCCAAAGATGAGGCCATTAAGGCTCACTTTTAGGTGTCCTCCTCGGGATAGCGTCATTTAAAGAATGAGGGTCAGCAGAACGTAAAAAAAAAAAAAAAAAAAAAAAAAAAAAAAAAAAAAAAAAAAAAAAAACACGCGAAAAAAACTGTGAAAAAAAACCGGAGGAGCTTGCCAAAGATGAGGCTATTACGGCTCACCTTTAGGTGTCCTCCTCGGGATAGCGTCATTTAAAGAACGAGGGTCAGCAGAACGTAAAAAAAAAAAAAAAAAAAAAAAAAAAAAAAAAAAAAAAAAAAAAAAAAAAAAAAAAAACGGAAAAAAATCTGGAATAAAACTGTGAAAAAAACCGGAGGAACTTGCCAAAGATGAGGCCATTACGGCTCGCCTTTAGGTGTCCTCCTCGGGATAGCGTCATTTAAAGAACGAGGGTCAGCAGAACGTAAAAAAAAAAAATAAAAAAAAAAAATAAATCTGGAAAAAACTGTGAAAAAAACCGGAGGAGCTTGCCAAAGATGAGGCCATTACGGCTCGCCTTTAGGTGTCCTCCTCGGGATAGCGTCATTTAAAGAACGAGGGTCAGCAGAACGTAAAAAATAAATAAATAAATAAATAAATCTGAAAAAAACTGTGAAAAAAACCGGAGGAGCTTGCCAAAGATGAGGCCATTACGGCTCGCCTTTAGGTGTCCTCGTCGGGATAGCGTCATTTAAAGAACGAGGGTCAGCGGAAGGTAAAAAAAAAAAAAAATAAACCGGAAAAAAAAATCTGGAAAAAAACTGTGAAAATAACCCGAGGAGCTTGCCAAAGATGAGGCCATTAAGGCTCACCTTTAGGTGTCCTCCTCGGGATAGCGTCATTTAAAGAACGAGGGTCAGCAGAACGTAAAAAAAAAAAAAAAAAAAAAAAAATCTGGAAAAAAAACCGGAGGAGCTTGCCAAAGATGAGGCTATTACGGCTCACCTTTAGGTGTCCTCCTCGGGATAGCGTCATTTAAAGAACGAGGGTCAGCAGAACGTAATAAAAAAAAAAAATCTGGAATAAAACTGTGAAAAAAACCGGAGGAGCTTGCCAAAGATGAGGCCATTACGGCTCGCCTTTAGGTGTCCTCCTCGGGATAGCGTCATTTAAAGAACGAGGGTCAGCAGAACGTAAAAAAAAAAAAAAAAAAAACTGGAAAAAAAAAACTGTGAAAAAAACCGGAGGAGCTTGCCAAAGATGAGGCCATTACGGCTCGCCTTTAGGTGTCCTCCTCGGGATAGCGTCATTTAAAGAACGAGGGTCAGCAGAACGTAAAAAAAAAAAAATATAAACAAATAAATAAATAAATCTGGAAAAAAACTGTGAAAAAAAACGGAGGAGCTTGCCAAAGATGAGGCCATTACGGCTCGCCTTTAGGTGTCCTCCTCGGGATAGCGTCATTTAAAGAACGAGGGTCAGCAGAACGTAAAAAATAAAAAATAAAAAATAAAAAAATCTGGAATAAAACTGTGAAAAAAACCGGAGGAGCTTGCCAAAGATGAGGCCATTACGGCTCGCCTTTAGGTGTCCTCCTCGGGATAGCGTCATTTAAAGAACGAGGGTCAGCAGAACGTCAAAAAAAAAAAAAAAAAAAAACCGGAAAAAAATCTTGAAAAAAACTGTGAAAAAAACCGGAGGAGCTTGCCAAAGATGAGGCCATTACGGCTCGCCTTTAGGTGTCCTCCTCGGGATAGCGTCATTTAAAGAACGAGGGTCAGCAGAACGTAAAAAAAAAAAATAAAAAAAAAAAATAAATCTGGAAAAAACTGTGAAAAAAACCGGAGGAGCTTGCCAAAGATGAGGCCATTACGGCTCGCCTTTAGGTGTCCTCCTCGGGATAGCGTCATTTAAAGAACGAGGGTCAGCAGAACGTAAAAAATAAATAAATAAATAAATAAATCTGAAAAAAACTGTGAAAAAAACCGGAGGAGCTTGCCAAAGATGAGGCCATTACGGCTCGCCTTTAGGTGTCCTCGTCGGGATAGCGTCATTTAAAGAACGAGGGTCAGCGGAAGGTAAAAAAAAAAAAAAATAAACCGGAAAAAAAAATCTGGAAAAAAACTGTGAAAATAACCCGAGGAGCTTGCCAAAGATGAGGCCATTAAGGCTCACCTTTAGGTGTCCTCCTCGGGATAGCGTCATTTAAAGAACGAGGGTCAGCAGAACGTAAAAAAAAAAAAAAAAAAAAAAAAATCTGGAAAAAAAACCGGAGGAGCTTGCCAAAGATGAGGCTATTACGGCTCACCTTTAGGTGTCCTCCTCGGGATAGCGTCATTTAAAGAACGAGGGTCAGCAGAACGTAATAAAAAAAAAAAATCTGGAATAAAACTGTGAAAAAAACCGGAGGAGCTTGCCAAAGATGA
>NC_142439.1:59900000-59905000 GCF_059453495.1 Arachis ipaensis | reverse complement strand
AAATAAATAAATAAATAAATAAATCTGGAAAAAAACTGTGAAAAAAACCGGAGGAGCTTGCCAAAGATGAGGCCATTACGGCTCGCCTTTAGGTGTCCTCCTCGGGATAGCGTCATTTAAAGAACGAGGGTCAGCAGAACGTAAAAAAAAAAAAATAAAAAATAAAAAAATCTGGAATAAAACTGTGAAAAAAACCGGAGGAGCTTGCCAAAGATGAGGCCATTACGGCTCGCCTTTAGGTGTCCTCCTCGGGATAGCGTCATTTAAAGAACGAGGGTCAGCAGAACGTCAAAAAAAAAAAAAAAAAAAACCGGAAAAAAATCTTGAAAAAAATTGTGAAAAAAACCGGAGGAGCTTGCCAAAGATGAGGCCATTACGGCTCGCCTTTAGGTGTCCTCCTCGGGATAGCGTCATTTAAAGAACGAGGGTCAGCAGAACGTAAAAAAAAAAAAAAAAAAAAAACCCCGAAAAAAGTAATCTGGAAAAAAACTGTGAAAAAAAACCGGAGGAGCTTGCCAAAGATGAGGCCATTAAGGCTCACCTTTAGGTGTCCTCCTCGGGATAGCGTCATTTAAAGAACGAGGGTGAACAGAACGTTAAAAAAAAAAAAAAAAAAAAACTGGAAAAAAACTGTGAAAAAAAACCGGAGGAGCTTGCCAAAGATGAGGCTATTACGGCTCACCTTTAGGTGTCCTCCTCGGGATAGCGTCATTTAAAGAACGAGGGTCAGCAGAACGTATATAAAAAAAAAAAAAAAAAAAAAAAAAAAAAAAACGGAAAAAAATCTGGAATAAAACTGTGAAAAAAACCGGAGGAGCTTGCCAAAGATGAGGCCATTACGGCTCGCCTTTAGGTGTCCTCCTCGGGATAGCGTCATTTAAAGAACGAGGGTCAGCAGAACGTAAAAAAAAAAAAATAAAAAATAAATAAATAAATCCGGAAAAAAACTGTGAAAAAAACCGGAGGAGCTTTCCAAAGATGAGGCCATTACGGCTCGCCTTTAGGTGTCCTCCTCGGGATAGCGTCATTTAAAGAACGAGGGTCAGCAGAACGTAAAAAAAAAATAAATAAATAAATAAATAAATAAATCTGGAAAAAAACTGTGAAAAAAACCGGAGGAGCTTGCCAAAGATGAGGCCATTACGGCTCGCCTTTAGGTGTCCTCCTCGGGATAGCGTCATTTAAAGAACGAGGGTCAGCGGAAGGTAAAAAAAAAAAAAAAAAACCGGAAAAAAAAATCTGGAAAAAAACTGTGAAATTAACCCGAGTAGCTTGCCAAAGATGAGGCCATTAAGGCTCACCTTTAGGTGTCCTCCTCGGGATAGCGTCATTTAAAGAACGAGGGTCAGCAGAACGTTAAAAAAAAAAAAAAAAAAAAAAAAAACATAAAAAAAAAATCTGGAAAAAAAACTGTGAAAAAAAACCGGAGGAGCTTGCCAAAGATGAGGCAATTACGGCTCACCTTTAGGTGTCCTACTCGGGATAGCGTCATTTAAAGAACGAGGGTCAGCAGAACGTAATAAAAAAAAAAAAAATCTGGAATAAAACTGTGAAAAAAACCGGAAGAGGTTGCCAAAGATGAGGCCATTACGGCTCGCCTTTAGGTGTCCTCCTCGGGATAGCGTCATTTAAAGAACGAGGGTCAGCAGAACGTAAAAAAAAAAAAAAAAAAAAAAAAAAAAAAAAAAAAAAAAAAAAAAAAAAAAAAAACTGGAAAAAAACTGTGAAAAAAAACCGGAGGAGCTTGCCAAAGATGAGGCTATTACGGCTCACCTTTAGGTGTCCTCCTCGGGATAGCGTCATTTAAAGAACGAGGGTCAGCAGAACGTATAAAAAAAAAAAAAAAAAAAAAAAAAAAAAAAAAAAAAACGGAAAAAAATCTGGAATAAAACTGTGAAAAAAACCGGAGGAGCTTGCCAAAGATGAGGCCATTACGGCTCGCCTTTAGGTGTCCTCCTCGGGATAGCGTCATTTAAAGAACGAGGGTCAGCAGAACGTAAAAAAAAAAAAATAAAAAATAAATAAATAAATCCGGAAAAAAACTGTGAAAAAAACCGGAGGAGCTTGCCAAAGATGAGGCCATTACGGCTCGCCTTTAGGTGTCCTCCTCGGGATAGCGTCATTTAAAGAACGAGGGTCAGCAGAACGTAAAAAAAAAATAAATAAATAAATAAATAAATAAATCTGGAAAAAAACTGTGAAAAAAACCGGAGGAGCTTGCCAAAGATGAGGCCATTACGGCTCGCCTTTAGGTGTCCTCCTCGGGATAGCGTCATTTAAAGAACGAGGGTCAGCGGAAGGTAAAAAAAAAAAAAAAAACCGGAAAAAAAAATCTGGAAAAAAACTGTGAAATTAACCCGAGTAGCTTGCCAAAGATGAGGCCATTAAGGCTCACCTTTAGGTGTCCTCCTCGGGATAGCGTCATTTAAAGAACGAGGGTCAGCAGAACGTCAAAAAAAAAAAAAAAAAAATAAAAAAATCTGGAATAAAACTGTGAAAAAAACCGGAGGAGCTTGCCAAAGATGAGGCCATTACGGCTCGCCTTTAGGTGTCCTCCTCGGGATAGCGTCATTTAAAGAACGAGGGTCAGCAGAACGTAAAAAAAAAAAAATAAAAAATAAAAAAATCTGGAATAAAACTGTGAAAAAAACCGGAGGAGCTTGCCAAAGATGAGGCCATTACGGCTCGCCTTTAGGTGTCCTCCTCGGGATAGCGTCATTTAAAGAACGAGGGTCAGCAGAACGTCAAAAAAAAAAAAAAAAAAAACCGGAAAAAAATCTTGAAAAAAATTGTGAAAAAAACCGGAGGAGCTTGCCAAAGATGAGGCCATTACGGCTCGCCTTTAGGTGTCCTCCTCGGGATAGCGTCATTTAAAGAACGAGGGTCAGCAGAACGTAAAAAAAAAAAAAAAAAAAAAACCCCGAAAAAAGTAATCTGGAAAAAAACTGTGAAAAAAAACCGGAGGAGCTTGCCAAAGATGAGGCCATTAAGGCTCACCTTTAGGTGTCCTCCTCGGGATAGCGTCATTTAAAGAACGAGGGTGAACAGAACGTTAAAAAAAAAAAAAAAAAAAAACTGGAAAAAAACTGTGAAAAAAAACCGGAGGAGCTTGCCAAAGATGAGGCTATTACGGCTCACCTTTAGGTGTCCTCCTCGGGATAGCGTCATTTAAAGAACGAGGGTCAGCAGAACGTATATAAAAAAAAAAAAAAAAAAAAAAAAAAAAAAAACGGAAAAAAATCTGGAATAAAACTGTGAAAAAAACCGGAGGAGCTTGCCAAAGATGAGGCCATTACGGCTCGCCTTTAGGTGTCCTCCTCGGGATAGCGTCATTTAAAGAACGAGGGTCAGCAGAACGTAAAAAAAAAAAAATAAAAAATAAATAAATAAATCCGGAAAAAAACTGTGAAAAAAACCGGAGGAGCTTTCCAAAGATGAGGCCATTACGGCTCGCCTTTAGGTGTCCTCCTCGGGATAGCGTCATTTAAAGAACGAGGGTCAGCAGAACGTAAAAAAAAAAATAAATAAATAAATAAATAAATAAATCTGGAAAAAAACTGTGAAAAAAACCGGAGGAGCTTGCCAAAGATGAGGCCATTACGGCTCGCCTTTAGGTGTCCTCCTCGGGATAGCGTCATTTAAAGAACGAGGGTCAGCGGAAGGTAAAAAAAAAAAAAAAAAACCGGAAAAAAAAATCTGGAAAAAAACTGTGAAATTAACCCGAGTAGCTTGCCAAAGATGAGGCCATTAAGGCTCACCTTTAGGTGTCCTCCTCGGGATAGCGTCATTTAAAGAACGAGGGTCAGCAGAACGTTAAAAAAAAAAAAAAAAAAAAAAAAAACATAAAAAAAAAATCTGGAAAAAAAACTGTGAAAAAAAACCGGAGGAGCTTGCCAAAGATGAGGCAATTACGGCTCACCTTTAGGTGTCCTACTCGGGATAGCGTCATTTAAAGAACGAGGGTCAGCAGAACGTAATAAAAAAAAAAAAAATCTGGAATAAAACTGTGAAAAAAACCGGAAGAGGTTGCCAAAGATGAGGCCATTACGGCTCGCCTTTAGGTGTCCTCCTCGGGATAGCGTCATTTAAAGAACGAGGGTCAGCAGAACGTAAAAAAAAAAAAAAAAAAAAAAAAAAAAAAAAAAAAAAAAAAAAAAAAAAAAAAACTGGAAAAAAACTGTGAAAAAAAACCGGAGGAGCTTGCCAAAGATGAGGCTATTACGGCTCACCTTTAGGTGTCCTCCTCGGGATAGCGTCATTTAAAGAACGAGGGTCAGCAGAACGTATAAAAAAAAAAAAAAAAAAAAAAAAAAAAAAAAAAAAAAAAAAAAAACGGAAAAAAATCTGGAATAAAACTGTGAAAAAAACCGGAGGAGCTTGCCAAAGATGAGGCCATTACGGCTCGCCTTTAGGTGTCCTCCTCGGGATAGCGTCATTTAAAGAACGAGGGTCAGCAGAACGTAAAAAAAAAAAAATAAAAAATAAATAAATAAATCCGGAAAAAAACTGTGAAAAAAACCGGAGGAGCTTGCCAAAGATGAGGCCATTACGGCTCGCCTTTAGGTGTCCTCCTCGGGATAGCGTCATTTAAAGAACGAGGGTCAGCAGAACGTAAAAAAAAAATAAATAAATAAATAAATAAATAAATCTGGAAAAAAACTGTGAAAAAAACCGGAGGAGCTTGCCAAAGATGAGGCCATTACGGCTCGCCTTTAGGTGTCCTCCTCGGGATAGCGTCATTTAAAGAACGAGGGTCAGCGGAAGGTAAAAAAAAAAAAAAAAACCGGAAAAAAAAATCTGGAAAAAAACTGTGAAATTAACCCGAGTAGCTTGCCAAAGATGAGGCCATTAAGGCTCACCTTTAGGTGTCCTCCTCGGGATAGCGTCATTTAAAGAACGAGGGTCAGCAGAACGTTAAAAAAAAAAAAAAAAAAAAAAAAAAAAAAAAAAAAAAAAAAAAAAAAAAAAACATAAAAAAAAAATCTGGAAAAAAAACTGTG
>NC_142439.1:59892500-59895000 GCF_059453495.1 Arachis ipaensis | reverse complement strand
AAAAAAAAAAAACCGGAAAAAAATCTTGAAAAAAACTGTGAAAAAAACCGGAGGAGCTTGCCAAAGATGAGGCCATTACGGCTCGCCTTTAGGTGTCCTCCTCGGGATAGCGTCATTTAAAGAACGAGGGTCAGCAGAACGTAAAAAAAAAAAAAAAAAAAACCCCGGAAAAAATAATCTGGAAAAAAACTGTGAAAAAAAACCGGAGGAGCTTGCCAAAGATGAGGCCATTAAGGCTCACCTTTAGGTGTCCTCCTCGGGATAGCGTCATTTAAAGAACGAGGGTCAACAGAACGTTAAAAAAAAAAAAAAAAAAAAAAAAAAAAAAAAAAAAACTGGAAAAAAACTGTGAAAAAAAACCGGAGGAGCTTGCCAAAGATGAGGCTATTACGGCTCACCTTTAGGTGTCCTCCTCGGGATAGCGTCATTTAAAGAACGAGGGTCAGCAGAACGTAAAAAAAAAAAAAAAAAAAAAAAAAAAAAAAACGGAAAAAAATCTGGAATAAAACTGTGAAAAAAACCGGAGGAGCTTGCCAAAGATGAGGCCATTACGGCTCGCCTTTAGGTGTCCTCCTCGGGATAGCGTCATTTAAAGAACGAGGGTCAGCAGAACGTAAAAAATAAAAAATAAAAAATAAATAAATAAATCCAGAAAAAAACTGTGAAAAAAACCGGAGGAGCTTGCCAAAGATGAGGCCATTACGGCTCGCCTTTAGGTGTCCTCCTCGGGATAGCGTCATTTAAAGAACGAGGGTCAGCAGAACGTAAAAAAAAAAAAAAAAAAAAAAAAAAAAACTGGAAAAAAAAAACTGTGAAAAAAACCGGAGGAGCTTGCCAAAGATGAGGCCATTACGGCTCGCCTTTAGGTGTCCTCCTCGGGATAGCGTCATTTAAAGAACGAGGGTCAGCAGAACGTAAAAAAAAAAAAAAATATAAACAAATAAATAAATAAATCTGGAAAAAAACTGTGAAAAAAACCGGAGGAGCTTGCCAAAGATGAGGCCATTACGGCTCGCCTTTAGGTGTCCTCCTCGGGATAGCGTCATTTAAAGAACGAGGGTCAGCAGAACGTAAAAAAAAAAAAATAAAAAATAAAAAAATCTGGAATAAAACTGTGAAAAAAACCGGAGGAGCTTGCCAAAGATGAGGCCATTACGGCTCGCCTTTAGGTGTCCTCCTCGGGATAGCGTCATTTAAAGAACGAGGGTCAGCAGAACGTCAAAAAAAAAAAAAAAAAAAACCGGAAAAAAATCTTGAAAAAAACTGTGAAAAAAACCGGAGGAGCTTGCCAAAGATGAGGCCATTACGGCTCGCCTTTAGGTGTCCTCCTCGGGATAGTGTCATTTAAAGAACGAGGGTCAGCAGAACGTAAAAAAAAAAAAAAAAAAAAAATCCCCGGAAAAAATAATCTGGAAAAAAACTGTGAAAAAAAACCGGAGGAGCTTGCCAAAGATGAGGCCATTAAGGCTCACCTTTAGGTGTCCTCCTCGGGATAGCGTCATTTAAAGAACGAGGGTCAACAGAACGTTAAAAAAAAAAAAAAAAAAAAAAAAAAAAAAAAAAAAACTGGAAAAAAACTGTGAAAAAAAACCGGAGGAGCTTGCCAAAGATGAGGCTATTACGGCTCACCTTTAGGTGTCCTCCTCGGGATAGCGTCATTTAAAGAACGAGGGTCAGCAGAACGTATAAAAAAAAAAAAAAAAAAAAAAAAAAAAAAAAACGGAAAAAAATCTGGAATAAAACTGTGAAAAAAACCGGAGGAGCTTGCCAAAGATGAGGCCATTACGGCTCGCCTTTAGGTGTCCTCCTCGGGATAGCGTCATTTAAAGAACGAGGGTCAGCAGAACGTAAAAAAAAAAAAATAAAAAATAAATAAATAAATCCGGAAAAAAACTGTGAAAAAAACCGGAGGAGCTTGCCAAAGATGAGGCCATTACGGCTCGCCTTTAGGTGTCCTCCTCGGGATAGCGTCATTTAAAGAACGAGGGTCAGCAGAACGTAAAAAATAAATAAATAAATAAATAAATAAATAAATCTGGAAAAAAACTGTGAAAAAAACCGGAGGAGCTTGCCAAAGATGAGGCCATTACGGCTCGCCTTTAGGTGTCCTCCTCGGGATAGCGTCATTTAAAGAACGAGGGTCAGCGGAAGGTAAAAAAAAAAAAAAAAACCGGAAAAAAAAATCTGGAAAAAAACTGTGAAATTAACCCGAGTAGCTTGCCAAAGATGAGGCCATTAAGGCTCACCTTTAGGTGTCCTCCTCGGGATAGCGTCATTTAAAGAACGAGGGTCAGCAGAACGTTAAAAAAAAAAAAAAAAAAAAAAAAAAAAAAAAAAAAAAAAAAAAAACATAAAAAAAAAATCTGGAAAAAAAACTGTGAAAAAAAACCGGAGGAGCTTGCCAAAGATGAGGCTATTACGGCTCACCTTTAGGTGTCCTACTCGGGATAGCGTCATTTAAAGAACGAGGGTCAGCAGAACGTAATAAAAAAAAAAATCT
>NC_142439.1:59872500-59880000 GCF_059453495.1 Arachis ipaensis | reverse complement strand
GAACGAGGGTCAGCAGAACGTAAAAAAAAAAAATAAAAAAAAAATAAATAAATCTGGAAAAAAACTGTGAAAAAAACCGGAGGAGCTTGCCAAAGATGAGGCCATTACGGCTCGCCTTTAGGTGTCCTCCTCGGGATAGCGTCATTTAAAGAACGAGGGTCAGCAGAACGTAAATAAATAAATAAGTAAATAAATAAATAAATAAATAAATAAATAAATAAATAAATAAATCTGGAAAAAAACTGTGAAAAAAACCGGAGGAGCTTGCCAAAGATGAGGCCATTACGGCTCGCCTTTAGGTGTCCTCCTCGGGATAGCGTCATTTAAAGAACGAGGGTAAGCGGAAGGTAAAAAAAAAAAAAAAAAAAAACCGGAAAAAAAAATCTGGAAAAAAACTGTGAAAATAACCCGAGGAGCTTGCCAAAGATGAGGCCATTAAGGCTCACCTTTAGGTGTCCTCCTCGGGATAGCGTCATTTAAAGAACGAGGGTCAGCAGAACGTAAAAAAAAAAAAAAAAAAAAAAAAAATCTGGAATAAAACTGTGAAAAAAACCAGAGGAGCATGCCAAAGATGAGGCCATTACGGCTCGCCTTAAGTGTCCTCCTCGGGATAGCGTCATTTAAAGAACGAGGGTCAGCAGAACGTAATAAAAAAAAAAAAAAAAAAAAAAACGGAAAATAATCTGGAATAAAACTGTGAAAAAAACCGGAGGAGCTTGCCAAAGATGAGGCCATTACGGCTCGCCTTTAGGTGTCCTCCTCGGGATAGCGTCATTTAAAGAACGAGGGTCAGCAGAACGTAAAAAAAAAAAATAAAAAAAAAATAAATAAATCTGGAAAAAAACTGTGAAAAAAACCGGAGGAGCTTGCCAAAGATGAGGCCATTACGGCTCGCCTTTAGGTGTCCTCCTCGGGATAGCGTCATTTAAAGAACGAGGGTCAGCAGAACGTAAATAAATAAATAAATAAATAAATAAATAAATAAATAAATCTGGAAAAAAACTGTGAAAAAAACCGGAGGAGCTTGCCAAAGATGAGGCCATTACGGCTCGCCTTAAGGTGTCCTCCTCGGGATAGCGTCATTTAAAGAACGAGGGTCAGCAGAACGTAAAAAAAAAAATAAAAAAAAAATAAATAAATCTGGAAAAAAACTGTGAAAAAAACCGGAGGAGCTTGCCAAAGATGAGGCCATTACGGCTCGCCTTTAGGTGTCCTCCTCGGGATAGCGTCATTTAAAGAACGAGGGTCAGCAGAACGTAAATAAATAAATAAATAAATAAATAAATAAATAAATAAATAAATAAATAAATCTGGAAAAAAACTGTGAAAAAAACCGGAGGAGCTTGCCAAAGATGAGGCCATTACGGCTCGCCTTTAGGTGTCCTCCTCGGGATAGCGTCATTTAAAGAACGAGGGTCAGCGGAAGGTAAAAAAAAAAAAAAAAAAACCGGAAAAAAAAATCTGGAAAAAAACTGTGAAAAACAACCGGAGGAGCTTGCCAAAGATGAGGCTATTACGGCTCACCTTTAGGTGTCCTCCTCGGGATAGCGTCATTTAAAGAACGAGGGTCAGCAGAACGTTAAAAAAAAAAAAAAAACGGAAAAAAATCTGGAATAAAACTGTGAAAAAAACCGGAGGAGCTTGCCAAAGATGAGGCCATTACGGCTCGCCTTTAGGTGTCCTCCTCGGGATAGCGTCATTTAAAGAACGAGGGTCAGCAGAACGTAAAAATAAATAAATAAATAAATAAATAAATAAATAAATCTGGAAAAAACTGTGAAAAAAACCGGAGGAGCTTGCCAAAGATGAGGCCATTACGGCTCGCCTTTAGGTGTCCTCCTCGGGATAGCGTCATTTAAAGAACGAGGGTCAGCAGAACGTAAAAAAAAAAAAAAAAATCTGGAATAAAACTGTGAAAAAAACCGGAGGAGCTTGCCAAAGATGAGGCCATTACGGCTCGCCTTTAGGTGTCCTCCTCGGGATAGCGTCATTTAAAGAACGAGGGTCAGCGGAAGGTAAAAAAAAAAAAAAAAACCGGAAACAAAAATCTGGAAAAAAACTGTGAAAATAACCCGAGGAGCTTGCCAAAGATGAGGCCATTAAGGCTCACCTTTAGGTGTCCTCCTCGGGATAGCGTCATTTAAAGAACGAGGGTCAGCAGAACGTAAAAAAAAAAAATAAATAAAAAAAAAAAAATCTGGAAAAAAAACTGTGAAAAAATATCGGAGGAGCTTGCCAAAGATGAGGCTATTACGGCTCACCTTTAGGTGTCCTCCTCGGGATAGCGTCATTTAAAGAACGAGGGTCAGCAGAACGTTAAAAAAAAAAAAAAAAGGAAAAAAATCTGGAATAAAACTGTGAAAAAAACCGGAGGAGCTTGCCAAAGATGAGGCCATTACGACTCGCCTTTAGGTGTCCTCCTCGGGATAGCGTCATTTAAAGAACGAGGGTCAGCAGAACGTAAAAAAAAAAAAAATATCTGGAATAAAACTGTGAAAAAAACCGGAGGAGCTTGCCAAAGATGAGGCCATTACGGCTCGCCTTTAGGTGTCCTCCTCGGGATAGCGTCATTTAAAGAACGAGGGCCAGCGGAAGGTAAAAAAAAAAAAAAAACCGGAAAAAAAAATCTGGAAAAAAACTGTGAAAATAACCCGAGGAGCTTGCCAAAGATGAGGCCATTATGGCTCACCTTTCGGTGTCCTCCTCGGGATAGCGTCATTTAAAGAACGAGGGACAGCAGAACGTAAAAAAAAAAAAAAAAAAAAAAAAAAAAAAAAAAAAAAAAAAAAAAAAAAAAAAAAAAAAAAAAACCCGGAAAAAAAAAACTGTGAAAAAAACCGGAGGAGCTTGCCAAAGATGAGGCCATTACGGCTCGCCTTTAGGTGTCCTCCTCGGGATAACGTCATTTAAAGAACGAGGGTCAGCGGAAGGTAAAAAAAAAAAAAAAAAACCGGAAAAAAAAATCTGGAAAAAAACTGTTAAAATAACCTGAGGAGCTTGCCAAAGATGAGGCCATTAAGGCTCACCTTTAGGTGTCCTCCTCGGGATAGCGTCATTTAAAGAACGAGGGTCAGCAGAACGTAAAAAAAAAAAAAAAGAAAAAAAAAAGAAAAAAAAAAAAAAAACATAAAAAAAAAAAATCTGGAAAAAAAACTGTGAAAAAAAACCGGAGGAGCTTGCCAAAGATGAGGCTATTACGGCTCACCTTTAGGTGTCCTCCTCGGGATAGCGTCATTTAAAGAACGAGGGTCAGCAGAACGTAAAAAAAAAAAAAAAAAAAAAATCTGGAATAAAACTGTGAAAAAAACCGGAGGAGCATGCCAAAGATGAGGCCATTACGGCTCGCCTTTAGGTGTCCTCCTCGGGATAGCGTCATTTAAAGAACGAGGGTCAGCAGAACGTAAAAAAAAAAAAAAAAAAAAAAAAAAAAAAAAAAAAAAAAAAAAAAAAAAAAAAAAAAAAAAAAAAAAAAAAAAAAAAAAAAAAAAAAAAAAAACGGAAAAAAATCTGGAATAAAACTGTGAAAAAAACCGGAGGAGCTTGCCAAAGATGAGGCCATTACGGCTCGCCCTTAGGTGTCCTCCTCGGGATAGCGTCATTTAAAAAACGAGGGTCAGCAGAACGTAAAAAAAAAAAATAAAAAAAAATAAATAAATCTGGAAAAAAACTGTGAAAAAAACCGGAGGAGCTTGCCAAAGATGAGGCCATTACGGCTCGCCTTTTGGTGTCCTCCTCGGGATAGCATCATTTAAAGAACGAGGGTCCGCAGAACGTAAAAAAATAAATAAATAAATAAATAAATAAATAAATCTGGAAAAAAACTGTGAAAAAAACCGGAGGAGCTTGCCAAAGATGAGGCCATTACGGCTCGCCTTTAGGTGTCCTCCTCGGGATAGCGTCATTTAAAGAACGAGGGTCAGCGGAAGGTAAAAAAAAAAAAAAAAAACCGGAAAAAAAAATCTGGAAAAAACTGTGAAAATAACCCGAGGAGCTTGCCAAAGATGAGGACATTAAGGCTCACCTTTAGGTGTCCTCCTCGGGATAGCGTCATTTAAAGAACGAGGGTCAGCAGAACGTAAAAAAAAAAAAAAAATAAATAAATAAATAAAAAATAAAAAAAAAATCTGGAAAAAAAACTGTGAAAAAAAACCGGAGGAGCTTGCCAAAGATGAGGCTATTACGGCTCACCTTTAGGTGTCCTCCTCGGGATAGCGTCATTTAAAGAACGAGGGTCAGCAGAACGTTAAAAAAAAAAAAAAAAAAAAAAACGGAAAAAAATCTGGAATAAAACTGTGAAAAAAACCGGAGGAGCTTGCCAAAGATGAGGCCATTACGGCTCGCCTTTAGCTGTCCTCCTCGGGATAGCGTCATTTAAAGAACGAGGGTCAGCGGAAGGTAAAAAAAAAAAAAAAAACCGGAAAAAAAAATCTGGAAAAAAACTGTGAAAATAACCCGAGGAGCTTGCCAAAGATGAGGCCATTACGGCTCGCCTTTCGGTGTCCTCCTCGGGATAGCGTCTTTTAAAGAACGAGGGACAGCAGAACGTAAAAAAAAAAAAAAAAAAAAAACCCGGAAAAAAAAACTGTGAAAAAAACCGGAGGAGCTTGCCAAAGATGAGGGCATTACGGCTCGCCTTTAGGTGTCCCCCTCGGGATAGCGTCATTTAAAGAACGAGGGTCAGCGGAAGGTAAAAAAAAAAAAAAAAAAACCGGAAAAAAAAATCTGGAAAAAAACTGTGAAAATAACCCGAGGAGCTTGCCAAAGATGAGGCCATTAAGGCTCACCTTTAGGTGTCCTCCTCGGGATAGCGTCATTTAAAAAACGAGGGTCAGCAGAACGTAAAAAAAAAAAAAAAAAATATGGAAAAAAAACTGTGAAAAAAAACCGGAGGAGCTTGCCAAAGATGAGGCTATTACGGCTCACCTTTAGGTGTCCTCCTCGGGATAGCGTCATTTAAAGAACGAGGGTCAGCAGAACGTAAAAAAAAAAAAAATCTGGAATAAAACTGTGAAAAAAACCGGAGGAGCATGCCAAAGATGAGGCCATTACGGCTCGCCTTTAGGTGTCCTCCTCGGGATAGCGTCATTTAAAGAACGAGGGTCAGCAGAACGTAAAAAAAAAAAAAAAAAAAAAAAAACGGAAAAAAATCTGGAATAAAACTGTGAAAAAAACCGGAGGAGCTTGCCAAAGATGAGGCCATTACGGCTCCCCTTTAGGTGTCCTCCTCGGGATAGCGTCATTTAAAGAACGAGGGTCAGCAGAACGTAAAAAAAAAAATAAAAAAAAAAATAAATAAATCTGGAAAAAAACTGTGAAAAAAACCGGAGGAGCTTGCCAAAGATGAGGCCATTACGGCTCGCCTTTAGGTGTCCTCCTCGGGATAGCGTCATTTAAAGAACGAGGGTCAGCAGAACGTAAAAATAAATAAATAAATAAATAAATAAATAAATCTGGAAAAAAACTGTGAAAAAAACCGGAGGAGCTTGCCAAAGATGAGGCCATTACGGCTCGCCTTTAGGTGTCCTCCTCGGGATAGCGTCATCTAAAGAATGAGGGTCAGCGGAAGGTAAAAAAAAAAAAAAACCGAAAAAAAAAATCTGGAAAAAACTGTGAAAATAACCCGAGGAGCTTGCCAAAGATGAGGACATTAAGGCTCACCTTTAGGTGTCCTCCTCGGGATAGCGTCATTTAAAGAACGAGGGTCAGCAGAACGTAAAAAAAAAAAATAAATAAATAAATAAATAAAAAATAAAAAAAATCTGGAAAAAAAACTGTGAAAAAAAACCGGAGGAGCTTGCCAAAGATGAGGCTATTACGGCTCACCTTTAGGTGTCCTCCTCGGGATAGCGTCATTTAAAGAACGAGGGTCAGCAGAACGTTAAAAAAAAAAAAAAAGGGAAAAAAATCTGGAATAAAACTGTGAAAAAAACCGGAGGAGCTTGCCAAAGATGAGGCCATTACGGCTCACCTTTCGGTGTCCTCCTCGGGATAGCGTCATTTAAAGAACGAGGGACAGCAGAACGTAAAAAAAAAAAAAAAAAAAAAAAAAAAAAAAAAAAAAAAAAAAAAAAAACTGTGAAAAAAACCGGAGGAGCTTGCCAAAGATGAGGCCATTACGGCTCGCCTTTAGGTGTCCTCCTCGGGATAACGTCATTTAAAGAACGAGGGTCAGCGGAAGGTAAAAAAAAAAAAAAAAAACCGGAAAAAAAAATCTGGAAAAAAACTGTTAAAATAACCTGAGGAGCTTGCCAAAGATGAGGCCATTAAGGCTCACCTTTAGGTGTCCTCCTCGGGATAGCGTCATTTAAAGAACGAGGGTCAGCAGAACGTAAAAAAAAAAAAAAGAAAAAAAAAAAAAAAAAAAAACATAAAAAAAAAAAATCTGGAAAAAAAACTGTGAAAAAAAACCGGAGGAGCTTGCCAAAGATGAGGCTATTACGGCTCACCTTTAGGTGTCCTCCTCGGGATAGCGTCATTTAAAGAACGAGGGTCTGCAGAACGTAAAAAAAAAAAAAAAAAAAAAAATCTGGAATAAAACTGTGAAAAAAACCGGAGGAGCATGCCAAAGATGAGGCCATTACGGCTCGCCTTTAGGTGTCCTCCTCGGGATAGCGTCATTTAAAGAACGAGGGTCAGCAGAACGTAAAAAAAAAAAAAAAAAAAAAAAAAAAAAAAAAAAAAAAAAAAAAAAAAAAAAAAAACGGAAAAAAATCTGGAATAAAACTGTGAAAAAAACCGGAGGAGCTTGCCAAAGATGAGGCCATTACGGCTCGCCCTTAGGTGTCCTCCTCGGGATAGCGTCATTTAAAAAACGAGGGTCAGCAGAACGTAAAAAAAAAAAATAAAAAAAAATAAATAAATCTGGAAAAAAACTGTGAAAAAAACCGGAGGAGCTTGCCAAAGATGAGGCCATTACGGCTCGCCTTTTGGTGTCCTCCTCGGGATAGCATCATTTAAAGAACGAGGGTCCGCAGAACGTAAAAAAATAAATAAATAAATAAATAAATAAATAAATCTGGAAAAAAACTGTGAAAAAAACCGGAGGAGCTTGCCAAAGATGAGGCCATTACGGCTCGCCTTTAGGTGTCCTCCTCGGGATAGCGTCATTTAAAGAACGAGGGTCAGCGGAAGGTAAAAAAAAAAAAAAAAAAACCGGAAAAAAAAATCTGGAAAAAACTGTGAAAATAACCCGAGGAGCTTGCCAAAGATGAGGACATTAAGGCTCACCTTTAGGTGTCCTCCTCGGGATAGCGTCATTTAAAGAACGAGGGTCAGCAGAACGTAAAAAAAAAAAAAAAATAAATAAATAAATAAAAAATAAAAAAATAATCTGGAAAAAAAACTGTGAAAAAAAACCGGAGGAGCTTGCCAAAGATGAGGCTATTACGGCTCACCTTTAGGTGTCCTCCTCGGGATAGCGTCATTTAAAGAACGAGGGTCAGCAGAACGTTAAAAAAAAAAAAAAAAAAAAAACGGAAAAAAATCTGGAATAAAACTGTG
>NC_142439.1:59852500-59870000 GCF_059453495.1 Arachis ipaensis | reverse complement strand
AAAAACCGGAGGAGCTTGCCAAAGATGAGGCTATTACGGCTCACCTTTAGGTGTCCTCCTCGGGATAGCGTCATTTAAAGAACGAGGGTCAGCAGAACATAAAAAAAAAAAAAAAATCTGGAATAAAACTGTGAAAAAAACCGGAGGAGCATGCCAAAGATGAGGCCATTACGGCTCGCCTTTAGGTGTCATCCTCGGGATAGCGTCATTTAAAGAACGAGGGTCAGCAGAACGTAAAAAAAAAAAAATAAAAAAAAATAAAAAAAAAACGGAAAAAAATCTGGAATAAAACTGTGAAAAAAACCGGAGGAGCTTGCCAAAGATGAGGCCATTACGGCTCGCCTTTAGGTGTCCTCCTCGGGATAGCGTCATTTAAAGAACGAGGGTCAGCAGAACGTAAAAAAAAAAAATAAAAAAAAAATAAATAAATCTGGAAAAAAACTGTGAAAAAAACCGGAGGAGCTTGCCAAAGATGAGGCCATTACGGCTCGCCTTTAGGTGTCCTCCTCGGGATAGCGTCATTTAAAGAACGAGGGTCAGCAGAACGTAAAAATAAATAAATAAATAAATAAATAAATCTGGAAAAAAACTGTGAAAAAAACCGGAGGAGCTTGCCAAAGATGAGGCCATTAAGGCTCACCTTTAGGTGTCCTCCTCGGGATAG
Organism: Arachis ipaensis; assembly: GCF_059453495.1. NCBI lineage: Eukaryota > Viridiplantae > Streptophyta > Magnoliopsida > Fabales > Fabaceae > Arachis > Arachis ipaensis. The sequence goes on along the minus strand of NC_142439.1, from coordinate 59,869,336 downwards.
CGTCATTTAAAAAACGAGGGTCAGCAGAACGTAAAAAAAAAAAAAAAAAAAATCTGGAAAAAAAACTGTGAAAAAAAACCGGAGGAGCTTGCCAAAGATGAGGCTATTGATGACAAGTCATCCTAGCCCATTTTAGCTAGTCTTTTTCTTTTGTTTTCATTAGAATTATGCACTTTCTTAAGCTACAAGCAAGCTAATTGAGTAGATTTTCATGTTTCCCTTGATTGAACCAACCATATGTGAATTCATGCCATTTCATGAGGTTTTGAACTATATTTGTTGCATATTGTGGAAGATTGAATACCTCATGATTTTGAGCAAAACTTTGATTAGTTTGGTTGATCAATGATAGGTGAAGAAGGCTTGGAGAAAGGTTGAAGCAAAGAGGAATGGCTAGGAGTGAAGAGAGGACAATGGAATAAGTGAAAATTGAACCGGGTTGCATGAAGTTAGCCCCAACGTTAGCCCCCTAACTTGGAGGCTAACGTTGGGCATATGAATCACTCTTTGGAAGTAGCCAACGTTAGCTCCAACGTTAGCCCCCTAACTTGGAGGCTAACGTTGGAACTTGAGAGTTTCTCCCTGGGCTACCAACGTTTGCGCCAACGTTAGCCCCCTAACTTGGAGGCTAACGTTGGCACTTAAATCACAATGGGGGAGTAGGCAACGTTTGCGCCAACGTTAGCCCCCTAACGTGGAGGCTAACGTTGGCACCAATCACACCAAGCAAGGCCAACGTTAGGGTCAAAGTTAGACCCCTAACGTTGGCGCCAACGTCTAAACCAGAAGAATGTGGTTTGCTGATATGAAAAGTTAGGGTCAAAGTTAGACCCCTAACTTTGACCCTAACGTTGAAGACCAACGTTGGCTAACTCCATTTCCGGTTCAATTGGTTCACTTCGGTTCTTCTTCAATCTTCAAGAGCAATCAACCAAGGCCTCTTTCAACCCAATTCCACCAAGAACAAAGGCCCAACTCAAGGCTTGAAGATCATTTTGGAAAGTGTATAAATAGGATAGAATTCAATTTGTTTAGAGAGCTTTTTCGGGAGAGTTTTCTTTTAGAGCTTTCCTTTTAGAATTTTCATAATAGTTTTCGAAGAGCTTTTGAACTGGAGTGAACTTTAATTTCTTGCTTTCATTGCTTTCAATTTCATTTGACTTTTGTCTTGGATCTTGGATTGGAGAATTGAAGAAATTCTGTTTCAATCTCAATCTTGGATCTCTCTGTTTCCTTTACTGTTAATTGAATTAGCATTTCTGTTTCTGTTACTTGATCTTCATCTCTTTTCTTTGCAATTTACAATTTCCTTGCTATTGTTCTTGTGGGATCTAGGAAGGCATTGAGATCTAGACTTGGTTTTCTAGTCTCTGGGTCCTGAGATCTAAATTCTCATTTCAATTCTCTGTTTAATGCTTTCATTGTTCATTTACTTTGCTGTTATAAGATCCGGTTCAATCCCAACTCCCTTTTCCTCTTCTGTTTGATGCAATTTAGTTTTCCCTTGTTTAAATTCTGCAAATCCTCATCCCAATCCCCTTTACATTACAAGCAATTTACATTTCTTGCACTTTAAGATTCTGCAATTTACATTTCTTGCACTTTAAGTTTCTGTCATTTAATTTCTTGTCCTTTAAGTTTCAGCAATTTACTTTCCCGCTCTCTTTAATTTCATGCAATTTACATTCTGCAAATCACAAATCACCCAACCAACACTTGATTCGCTTGACTAAATCAACCACTAAACTAAAATTGCTCAATCCTTCAATCCCTGTGGGATCGACCTCACTTCCGTGAGTTTTTATTACTTGATACGACCCGGTACACTTGCCGGTTAGTTTTGGGTGTTTTGGTAGAAATTCGTTTCTCATCAAAATATCTCATCAAGTTTTTGGCGCCGTTGCCGGGGATTGATTAGATTGACAATGATTAAGTGAGGTGGTAATCTAGATCAAGCACTTTTTCTTTATTTTTCTTTAACTTTTGATTAACCCACTAACTGTTTGAATTTTTGCTTAAGCTAACTAAAACTTCATTCTAGCAGTAGATTGAAGTATCACTGGTTTGTGTGCTCTTATGTTCTGCTTGTATGTCAGGTACACAAAGAGCCATACCCAATTTTCATGAACAAGACGAAAGAACTCTCAGGAGGTTAAGAAGAGCCGAAAGAGGGAAAAGTATTGTTGGAGAAGAAGAATCTGAGGAAGAATACCACGAGATGGAAGGAGATACATCTAATCCAGGAGAAGGAGTTAATAATCCACCACAACAGAGGAGAGTATTGGCTTCCTATACTTTTGCAAATGCTAGACATTGTGGAAGCAGCATTCTCACCCCTAATGTCAATGCAAATAACTTTGAACTGAAGCCACAACTCATCACATTGGTCCAGAATAACTGCTCATTTGGAGGAGGACCATTGGAGGATCCAAATCAACATCTATCTACCTTCTTGAGGATCTGTGACACTGTCAAATCCAATGGTGTGAATCCTGAGACTTACAAGCTTCTGCTGTTCCCGTTCTCATTAAGGGATAAGGCTGCACAATGGCTTGAAACTTTTCCCCAAGCAAGTATCACTAGTTGGGATGACTTGGTGGCTAAATTTCTAGCCAAATTCTATCCACCCCAGAGAGTCATCAGGCTGAAAACTGAAGTGCAGACATTCACACAATTAGATGCTGAATCCTTGTATGAAGCATGGGAGAGGTACAAAGCCTTAATCAGAAAGTGCCCTCCAGAGATGTTCAATGAATGGGATGTGCTGCAAAATTTCTATGAAGGCCTGACATTGAAATCTCAGGAGGCATTAGATCATTCTGCTGGAGGTTCACTACAACTAATGAAAACTGCTGAGGAAGCTCAGAATCTTGTGGACATGGTGGCCAACAATCAATATTTCTTTGCTCATCAAAGAAGCCGCCAACCATCACAAAGAAGAGGAGTAATGGAACTAGACGGAGTGGATTCAATCCTAGCTCAAAACAAGATGATGCAGCAGCAATTTCAACAACAATTTGAGCAAATGGCTAAGAGGATTGACAGTCTCCAAGTTGCAGCAGTCAACACTAGCCAGCCATCAACCACATGGGGTCAGAGTGAAGAGACTCAAGAGGAGCAACAACAAGAACAAGTCCAGTACATGCACAACCAAAATTCTGGGCCAAATGAAGTATATGGTGACACTTACAACCCTTCTTGGAAGAACCACCCAAACCTTAGGTGGGGAGACAATCACAACCAAAATCAACAACCATGGCAGAGAAACTCAAACCAAAACACTTTAAGAAACAACCAAAACCACAACCAGCAGCAAACCAACCAAAACCCCTACAGAAAACCTCAAAACAACTACTCCAACCCCAACCATTACCAATCTAATAACCAACCCACCAACCAAAATGCCTACCATCCACCATCCACATTTCACAACCCACCACAAGCATCACCTGAATCTCAAAGACTCACCAACTTGGAAACCTTGATAGACAAAATGTGGAAACACCAAGAAATGACAACCAAGAACCATGAAGCCTCCATGAAGAGCCTAGAGAGGCAAATTGGGCAAATCTCCAAACAGATTTCTGTTGAGAAATCTTCAAGCTCACTGCCAAGTGACACAATCCCAAATCCTAAGGAAGAATGCAAGGCAATACAATTGAGGAGTGGAAAAGTCTTGGTGAAAAATGAAGAAGCAACCAAGAAGCCAAAGGAAAGTGACAAGAAACAAGCTGAAGAAGAGAAAGTCAATGACAAGAAGGAGGCAGCAAGCAAGCCAACTCAGAATCAAGTTCAAGAAAAAGAAGATCAGCCACAAAAATCAAGAAAGGGAAAGGAAGTAATTGAAGGACCAACTAAGGACCAAAGGCAGGGAAATAACTTCACTCCTCCCTTGCCATACCCTCAGAGGTTCAACAAAGAGATTAATGACAAGCATTTTCACAAATTCCTTGAGATTTTTAAGAAGCTGGAAATCAACATTCCCTTGGCCGAAGCACTTGAGCAAATGCCTCTATATTCCAAGTTTCTGAAGGATCTTATCAACAAGAAAAGAAGTTGGCTTGAAAGGGAAACCATATTACTCACAGAGGAATGCAGTGCTGTAATCCAACGGGGTATTCCACCAAAACTTAAGGATCCGGGAAGCTTTGTAGTCTCATGCACTATTGGCAAGATAATTCTCAACAAGGCCCTCTGTGACCTGGGTGCCAGCATCAACTTAATGCCTCTCTCAATGATGAGAAAACTTGCCATAGAAGAACTTAAACCCACCAGGATGTCGCTAGTCATGGCTGACAGATCAATCAAGACACCTAATGGAATTGTGGAGAATCTGTTAGTAAAGATTGGGGAGTTTATCTTCCCAGCAGATTTTGTAATTTTGGATACCGAAGAAGAAGGAAACGACTCAATCATTCTGGGAAGGCCATTTCTACACACAGCAAGGGCCATCATTGATGTTGAAAAAGGAGAAATGACCTTCAGGGTCCATAATGAACAAATGATTATAAATGTGTTCAAATCAATGCAAAACGCTCCTGAGCAAGAAGATTATGTGAGAGTGGATATGATAGATAGTTTGGTGGAAGAAACTTTGGAAGAAAAGTTTCAAGAGCAAGAAGGAAATCAAGAAACAACAGAGGAACAAGTGGCTGAGACCTTTACTGAGCAATATGAAAGGCAAGATAAGAAAGAAGATGTACGAAGACAAGAATTGAAACCTTTACCCACCCATCTCAAATATGCATTCCTTGGCACATCGGAGAGCCTCCCAGTAATCATTAATTCATCCCTGTCAAAGAAGGAAGAAGGAGAACTTCTTGATGTACTCAAAGCTCACAAAGATGCTTTAGGATGGACCATTGATGATCTGAAGGGAATCAGCCCTGCAGTATGTATGCATAAGATCCTCTTGGAAGATAATTCCAAACCAGTGGTTCAACCACAAAGAAGGCTAAATCCTACAATGAAGGAAGTTGTCCAGAAGGAAGTAATGAAGTTGTGGAATGCAGGGATAATATTCCCAATATCTGACAGCCCATGGGTAAGCCCAGTTCAAGTTGTACCAAAGAAGGGAGGAATGACAGTCATCACTAATGAGAAGAATGAGTTGATCCCTACTAGAACAGTGACTGGGTGGAGAATGTGCATAGACTATAGAAGATTGAATGATGCCACCAGGAAGGATCATTTCCCTCTCCCATTCATTGATCAGATGCTGGAAAGGTTAGCCGGCCATGCCTATTACTGTTTCTTGGACGGATATTCTGGGTATAATCAAATCGTGGTAGACCCCAAGGACCAAGAGAAAACTGCCTTCACATGTCCATTTGGAGTTTTTGCGTATAGGCGGATGCCTTTTGGGCTCTGCAACGCCCCTGCCACATTTCAAAGGTGTATGCTCTCCATTTTTTCTGATATGGTCGAAAAATTTTTAGAAGTCTTCATGGATGACTTCTCTGTTTTTGGTGATAATTTCAATGCTTGCCTAAACCATTTAACTCTTGTCTTGAAACGGTGCCAAGAAACTAATTTGGTTTTAAACTGGGAGAAATGCCATTTTATGGTACCCGAAGGAATTGTTCTTGGCCATAAAGTCTCAAGAAAAGGGATAGAGGTTGATAAGGCAAAAGTTGAGATTATAGAAAAACTCCCTCCACCAATTAATGTGAAATCTGTTAGAAGTTTCTTGGGGCATGCCGGATTTTACAGAAGGTTTATCAAGGACTTTTCAAAAATAGCCAAACCTTTAAGTAATCTGTTAATGCTTGATAACCCTTTTGTTTTTGATGAAAACTGTCAGCATGCATTTGAAACTTTAAAAAATAAACTCACAACAGCACCAATAATCACACCCCCAGATTGGGGATTACCTTTTGAACTCATGTGTGATGCAAGTGACATTGCAATTGGTGCTGTACTTGGGCAAAAGAAGGGGAATTTGCATCATGTCATATATTACGCAAGTAAAGTGTTGAATGAGGCCCAAAGAAATTACACTACAACAGAAAAAGAGTTGCTAGCTGTAGTCTATGCATTTGATAAGTTTAGATCATATCTGATAGGATCGAAGGTTGTAGTTTATACTGATCATGCTGCACTTAAGTATTTGATGTCAAAACAGGATGCTAAACCAAGACTCATCAGGTGGATACTGCTTCTACAAGAATTTGACATTGAAATAAGAGATAGGAAGGGCACTGAAAACCAGGTCGCTGATCATCTGTCAAGACTACCACATGAAACAAATCAAAAAGCATCCCAGCCAATAAATGAAAGCTTCCCAGATGAGCACCTTCTGCAGATCCATCAAGCACCTTGGTTTGCTGACATAGCAAATTACAAAGTGGGAAGGAAGATACCGCAAGAATTCTCTAAGCAACAAGTGAAGAAGTTGATTAAAGAAGCAAGGAAATTTTTATGGGATGAACCCTTCTTATTCAAGAGATGCTCTGATGGAGTGATCAGGAGGTGTATTCCTGAAAGTGAAGTGAGGGACATCTTGTGGCATTGTCATGGTTCAGCTTATGGTGGACACTTTGGCCCAGAAAAAACAGCCGCAAAAATACTACAGAGTGGCTTCTATTGGCCAACTATTTTCAAGGATGCCAGAAGATATGTACACCAATGTAATGAATGCCAGAAAGCAGGAGGATTAACAAGAAGGAATGAGATGCCTCAAAATTTTATCTTGGAATTAGAATTGTTCGATCTGTGGGGAATTGATTTCATGGGGCCTTTTCCTCCTTCCTATTCTTTTAGATACATCCTGGTAGCAGTGGAATATGTCTCAAAATGGGTAGAAGCTATAGCCACAACCACCTGTGATGCACAGATCGTCCTCCAATTCCTCAAAAAGCACATCTTCACTAGGTTTGGAGTGCCCAAAAGTCTTATTAGTGATGGTGGTAGTCACTTTTGCAACAAACAAATGGAGAAACTCCTTCACAAATATGGAGTAATTCACAAAGTAGCCACACCCTACCACCCTCAGACTAACGGCCAAGCTGAACTTGCAAATAGAGAATTAAAGAAGATCCTAGAGAAAACAGTGGGAATCACAAGAAAGGATTGGGCTAGAAAGCTAGAGGATGCACTGTGGGCATATAGGACAGCTTTTAAAACTCCTATTGGCAAGTCACCCTTTCAGCTATTGTATGGCAAATCCTGCCACCTCCCTGTAGAGCTTGAACATAGAGCTTTTTGGGCCACTAAACTCCTCAACCTTGACCCCCAAGCTGCAGGAGAAAAAAGGTTGTTACAACTAAATGAACTGGATGAATTCAGACTGGAAGCTTATGAAAATGCGAAGATATACAAGGAGAAAGCTAAGAAGTGGCATGACAAGAAGATCACAAAGAAGGAATTCAAGCCTGGACAACAAGTACTCCTGTATAATTCAAGGCTTAAAATCTTCCCTGGCAAACTGAAGTCTAAGTGGACTGGCCCATACTTGGTGACAAAGATTTTTCCCTATGGGAATATTGAACTGCTAGATGAGGCAACAAAGAATCAATTCACTGTGAATGGGCACAGAGCAAAGTTGTACTTAGGAGGACAATGGGTTAAGGAAAAAGAGGTTCAACACCTACAGCCCTCTTAAAAAGAATTGAAAGATGTCAAGCTAGTGACAATAAAAGAGCGCTTGTTGGGAGGCAACCCAACCGGAGGTACTTTTCTTTCATAGTTAGTTCAATAAAAAGGTTAAATGAGTAGTATGTATTGCAAGGAGCTAAGTTTGGTGTTTCACACCAAAACATATTAAGGGAGAATGAAGGATTCTAAGTTTGGTGTTCCACCAAAATCTTACTTAAAAGCACATTCTCACTTTCTATATAAAGAGCTACCAGCTCCAAGCAATCTGACAAATCATTTAAGCATTGTCTGTTTCTAGTTTTCAATTTTATTACCTTTAGCGAAGATTTAAGCTTTCACATATGGTTATGGATAAGAAACATGGCAAGAGACTGAGTTTGGTGTTCACACACCAAAGTAAGTTCAAACGCCTACAAGAAAGTCTTGCACACTAACAAATCACATAAGGGCTTGAGAAACAAGCAACTTCCATTAACACTGCAGAAAATCAATCACTCTTATGGGAGGACTACTCACCATTAGCTGAGATGAAAGAAGAAGGAGCCACCAAGAGGTTGTATTGTCATTTAACTCCATCAGTATTGAATTGCTCAAATTTGGAAGTATGAATATGCCCATTTTAACAGAAACTGTTAGTGTAGTATGCATCAATTATGTTTTTGTAGGCTGGTTTTTTATGTGTTGGCTTGTGTGTTCATTTTCACTTAACAAGAAGTATGTGTTGTCCCCTGCATCTTTAAATTTAATAAAAGAACAGTTTGAATGTGAAGTGAAATGGTCTCTGTTAGTTAGAAGTGGAATAAAAGTAAGTGGTGGTGTGTGTGATTGCATTATAACTCACTTTAGTGAATAAAGAGCTAAGATATCTCCTTCTAAGTAGAGAGTGGCCTATTGTCTATGAATCTCAATTGAATAGAATTCCTTGGTTAGAAAGAAAAACAAAAAAAAGAAAGAAAGAACAAAGAAAGCTAAAAGGTGGCAAAACAAAAGAAAAACAAAAAGAAATAAAGCTGGACACCAATAGCTTGAACTCTGAAATATATGCCTGTGATGTTTTTGTACTAGGATCTGCTTGGATTAGTAAGCTCTTAGGAGTGCCTCAACACTTGGTGACTTGGGTTAACTAACCCGGGATCATCAGCTGAAAATCCACTATCAAGAGCAACCTAACTACAAAGCATTTAGTAGCCCAAAGAGGTGCTGGGCATCAATGTTTTAAGAAGGAATGTGAGCCAAGTGTCTATGGTGAATAATGTGTCAAGTATAAAAAGAAAATGAACTTGCTACACATGACACTCAAATAAAGCTTTTGAATAAAGTAATAGCCAAGGATAAAGGAATAATGAGAGGTCATAGCAGTATGTCACTTGAAACTTGAAGGAAACTTTCTAGGCCTAGGAGTCAATAAGAAGTGAGCATTTGCATATCCACATAAAACCCCATGAACTATCAATAACACTTTGCTAGCATGAACTTCCTCTTCCATTTCATTCTTTCTTCTTAATAAATTCATTTCTTGCTTGGGGACAAGCAAGCTTTAAGTTTGGTGTTGTGATGACAAGTCATCCTAGCCCATTTTAGCTAGTCTTTTTCTTTTGTTTTCATTAGAATTATGCACTTTCTTAAGCTACAAGCAAGCTAATTGAGTAGATTTTCATGTTTCCCTTGATTGAACCAACCATATGTGAATTCATGCCATTTCATGAGGTTTTGAACTATATTTGTTGCATATTGTGGAAGATTGAATACCTCATGATTTTGAGCAAAACTTTGATTAGTTTGGTTGATCAATGATAGGTGAAGAAGGCTTGGAGAAAGGTTGAAGCAAAGAGGAATGGCTAGGAGTGAAGAGAGGACAATGGAATAAGTGAAAATTGAACCGGGTTGCATGAAGTTAGCCCCAACGTTAGCCCCCTAACTTGGAGGCTAACGTTGGGCATATGAATCACTCTTTGGAAGTAGCCAACGTTAGCTCCAACGTTAGCCCCCTAACTTGGAGGCTAACGTTGGAACTTGAGAGTTTCTCCCTGGGCTACCAACGTTTGCGCCAACGTTAGCCCCCTAACTTGGAGGCTAACGTTGGCACTTAAATCACAATGGGGGAGTAGGCAACGTTTGCGCCAACGTTAGCCCCCTAACGTGGAGGCTAACGTTGGCACCAATCACACCAAGCAAGGCCAACGTTAGGGTCAAAGTTAGACCCCTAACGTTGGCGCCAACGTCTAAACCAGAAGAATGTGGTTTGCTGATATGAAAAGTTAGGGTCAAAGTTAGACCCCTAACTTTGACCCTAACGTTGAAGACCAACGTTGGCTAACTCCATTTCCGGTTCAATTGGTTCACTTCGGTTCTTCTTCAATCTTCAAGAGCAATCAACCAAGGCCTCTTTCAACCCAATTCCACCAAGAACAAAGGCCCAACTCAAGGCTTGAAGATCATTTTGGAAAGTGTATAAATAGGATAGAATTCAATTTGTTTAGAGAGCTTTTTCGGGAGAGTTTTCTTTTAGAGCTTTCCTTTTAGAATTTTCATAATAGTTTTCGAAGAGCTTTTGAACTGGAGTGAACTTTAATTTCTTGCTTTCATTGCTTTCAATTTCATTTGACTTTTGTCTTGGATCTTGGATTGGAGAATTGAAGAAATTCTGTTTCAATCTCAATCTTGGATCTCTCTGTTTCCTTTACTGTTAATTGAATTAGCATTTCTGTTTCTGTTACTTGATCTTCATCTCTTTTCTTTGCAATTTACAATTTCCTTGCTATTGTTCTTGTGGGATCTAGGAAGGCATTGAGATCTAGACTTGGTTTTCTAGTCTCTGGGTCCTGAGATCTAAATTCTCATTTCAATTCTCTGTTTAATGCTTTCATTGTTCATTTACTTTGCTGTTATAAGATCCGGTTCAATCCCAACTCCCTTTTCCTCTTCTGTTTGATGCAATTTAGTTTTCCCTTGTTTAAATTCTGCAAATCCTCATCCCAATCCCCTTTACATTACAAGCAATTTACATTTCTTGCACTTTAAGATTCTGCAATTTACATTTCTTGCACTTTAAGTTTCTGTCATTTAATTTCTTGTCCTTTAAGTTTCAGCAATTTACTTTCCCGCTCTCTTTAATTTCATGCAATTTACATTCTGCAAATCACAAATCACCCAACCAACACTTGATTCGCTTGACTAAATCAACCACTAAACTAAAATTGCTCAATCCTTCAATCCCTGTGGGATCGACCTCACTTCCGTGAGTTTTTATTACTTGATACGACCCGGTACACTTGCCGGTTAGTTTTGGGTGTTTTGGTAGAAATTCGTTTCTCATCAAAATATCTCATCAGCTATTACGGCTCACCTTTAGGTGTCCTCCTCGGGATAGCGTCATTTAAAGAACGAGGGTCAGCAGAACATAAAAAAAAAAAAAAAATCTGGAATAAAACTGTGAAAAAAACCGGAGGAGCATGCCAAAGATGAGGCCATTACGGCTCGCCTTTAGGTGTCATCCTCGGGATAGCGTCATTTAAAGAACGAGGGTCAGCAGAACGTAAAAAAAAAAAAAATAAAAAAAAATAAAAAAAAAACGGAAAAAAATCTGGAATAAAACTGTGAAAAAAACCGGAGGAGCTTGCCAAAGATGAGGCCATTACGGCTCGCCTTTAGGTGTCCTCCTCGGGATAGCGTCATTTAAAGAACGAGGGTCAGCAGAACGTAAAAAAAAAAAATAAAAAAAAAATAAATAAATCTGGAAAAAAACTGTGAAAAAAACCGGAGGAGCTTGCCAAAGATGAGGCCATTACGGCTCGCCTTTAGGTGTCCTCCTCGGGATAGCGTCATTTAAAGAACGAGGGTCAGCAGAACGTAAAAATAAATAAATAAATAAATAAATAAATCTGGAAAAAAACTGTGAAAAAAACCGGAGGAGCTTGCCAAAGATGAGGCCATTACGGCTCGCCTTTAGGTGTCCTCCTCGGGATAGCGTCATTTAAAGAACGAGGGTCAGCGGAAGGTAAAAAAAAAAAAAAAAAACCGGAAAATAAAATCTGGAAAAAAACTGTGAAAATAACCCGAGGAGCTTGCCAAAGATGAGGCCATTAAGGCTCACCTTTAGGTGTCCTCCTCGGGATAGCGTCATTTAAAGAACGAGGGTCAGCAGAACGTAAAAAAAAAAATAAAAAAAAATAAAAAAAAAAATCTGGAAAAAAAACTGTGAAAAAAACCGGAGGAGCTTGCCAAAGATGAGGCTATTACGGCTCACCTTTAGGTGTCGTCCTCAGGATAGCGTCATTTAAAGAACGAGGGTCAGCAGAACGTTAAAAAAAAAAAAAAAAAAACGGAAAAAAATCTGGAATAAAACTGTGAAAAAAACCGGAGGAGCTTGCCAAAGATGAGGCCATTACGGCTCGCCTTTAGGTGTCCTCCTCGGGATAGCGTCATTTAAAGAACGAGGGTCAGCAGAACGTAAAAATAAATAAATAAATAAATAAATAAATAAATCTGGAAAAAACTGTGAAAAAAACCGGAGGAGCTTGCCAAAGATGAGGCCATTACGGCTCGCCTTTAGGTGTCCTCCTCGGGATAGCGTCATTTAAAGAACGAGGGTCAGCAGAACGTAAAAAAAAAAAAAAAAATATCTGGAATAAAACTGTGAAAAAAACCGGAGGAGCTTGCCAAAGATGAGGCCATTACGGCTCGCCTTTAGGTGTCCTCCTCGGGATAGCGTCATTTAAAGAACGAGGGTCAGCGGAAGGTAAAAAAAAAAAAAAAAAACCGGAAAAAAAAATCTGGAAAAAAACTGTGAAAATAACCCGAGGAGCTTGCCAAAGATGAGGCCATTACGGCTCGCCTTTCGGTGTCCTCCTCGGGATAGCGTCATTTAAAGAACGAGGGACAGCAGAACGTAAAAAAAAAAAAAAAAAAAAAAAAAAAAAAAAAAAAAAAAAAAAAAAAAAAAAAAAAAAAAAAAAAAAAAAAACCCGGAAAAAAAAAACTGTGAAAAAAACCGGAGGAGCTTGCCAAAGATGAGGCCATTACGGCTCGCCTTTAGGTGTCCCCCTCGGGATAGCGTCATTTAAAGAACGAGGGTCAGCGGAAGGTAAAAAAAAAAAAAAACCGGAAAAAAAAATCTGGAAAAAAACTGTGAAAATAACCCGAGGAGCTTGCCAAAGATGAGGCCATTAAGGCTCACCTTTAGGTGTCCTCCTCGGGATAGCGTCATTTAAAAAACGAGGGTCAGCAGAACGTAATAAAAAAAAAAAAAAAAATCTGGAAAAAAAACTGTGAAAAAAAACCGGAGGAGCTTGCCAAAGATGAGGCTATTACGGCTCACCTTTAGGTGTCCTCCTCGGGATAGCGTCATTTAAAGAACGAGGGTCAGCAGAACGTAAAAAAAAAAAAAAAAAAAAATCTGGAATAAAACTGTGAAAAAAACCGGAGGAGCATGCCAAAGATGAGGCCATTACGGCTCGCCTTTAGGTGTCCTCCTCGGGATAGCGTCATTTAAAGAACGAGGGTCAGCAGAACGTAAAAAAAAAAAAAAATAAAAAAAAATAAAAAAAAAATAGAAAAAAATCTGGAATAAAACTGTGAAAAAAACCGGAGGAGCTTGCCAAAGATGAGGCCATTACGGCTCGCCTTTAGGTGTCCTCCTCGGGATAGCGTCATTTAAAGAACGAGGGTCAGCAGAACGTAAAAAAAAAAAATAAAAAAAAAATAAATAAATCTGGAAAAAAACTGTGAAAAAAACCGGAGGAGCTTGCCAAAGATGAGGCCATTACGGCTCGCCTTTAGGTGTCCTCCTCGGGATAGCGTCATTTAAAGAACGAGGGTCAGCAGAACGTAAAAATAAATAAATAAATAAATAAATAAATCTGGAAAAAAACTGTGAAAAAAACCGGAGGAGCTTGCCAAAGATGAGGCCATTACGGCTCGCCTTTAGGTGTCCTCCTCGGGATAGCGTCATTTAAAGAACGAGGGTCAGCGGAAGGTAAAAAAAAAAAAAAAAAAACCGGAAAAAAAAATCTGGAAAAAAACTGTGAAAATAACCCGAGGAGCTTGCCAAAGATGAGGCCATTAAGGCTCACCTTTAGGTGTCCTCCTCGGGATAGCGTCATTTAAAGAACGAGGGTCAGCAGAACGTAAAAAAAAAAATAAATAAAAATAAAAAAAAAATCTGGAAAAAAAACTGTGAAAAAAACCGGAGGAGCTTGCCAAAGATGAGGCTATTACGGCTCACCTTTAGGTGTCCTCCTCGGGATAGCGTCATTTAAAGAACGAGGGTCAGCAGAACGTTAAAAAAAAAAAAAAAAAAACGGAAAAAAACTCTGGAATAAAACTGTGAAAAAAACCGGAGGAGCTTGCCAAAGATGAGGCCATTACGGCTCGCCTTTAGGTGTCCTCCTCGGGATAGCGTCATTTAAAGAACGAGGGTCAGCAGAACGTAAAAAAAATAAATAAATAAATAAATAAATAAATCTGGAAAAAACTGTGAAAAAAACCGGAGGAGCTTGCCAAAGATGAGGCCATTACGGCTCGCCTTTAGGTGTCCTCCTCGGGATAGCGTCATTTAAAGAACGAGGGTCAGCAGAACGTAAAAAAAAAAAATATATATCTGGAATAAAACTGTGAAAAAAACCGGAGGAGCTTGCCAAAGATGAGGCCATTACGGCTCGCCTTTAGGTGTCCTCCTCGGGATAGCGTCATTTAAAGAACGAGGGTCAGCGGAAGGTAAAAAAAAAAAAAAAAAACCGGAAAAAAAAATCTGGAAAAAAACTGTGAAAATAACCCGAGGAGCTTGCCAAAGATGAGGCCATTACGGCTCGCCTTTCGGTGTCCTCCTCGGGATAGCGTCATTTAAAGAACGAGGGACAGCAGAACGTAAAAAAAAAAAAAAAAAAAAAAAAAAAAAAAAAAAAAAAAAAAAAAAAAAAACCCGGAAAAAAAAAACTGTGAAAAAAACCGGAGGAGCTTGCCAAAGATGAGGCCATTACGGCTCGCCTTTAGGTGTCCCCCTCGGGATAGCGTCATTTAAAGAACGAGGGTCAGCGGAAGGTAAAAAAAAAAAAAAAAAACCGGAAAAAAAAATTTGGAAAAAAACTGTGAAAATAACCCGAGGAGCTTGCCAAAGATGAGGCCATTAAGGCTCACCTTTAGGTGTCCTCCTCGGGATAGCGTCATTTAAAAAACGAGGGTCAGCAGAACGTAATAAAAAAAAAAAAATCTGGAAAAAAAACTGTGAAAAAAAACCGGAGGAGCTTGCCAAAGATGAGGCTATTACGGCTCACCTTTAGGTGTCCTCCTCGGGATAGCGTCATTTAAAGAACGAGGGTCAGCAGAACGTAAAAAAAAAAAAAAAAAAAAAATCTGGAATAAAACTGTGAAAAAAACCGGAGGAGCATGCCAAAGATGAGGCCATTACGGCTCGCCTTTAGGTGTCCTCCTCGGGATAGCGTCATTTAAAGAACGAGGGTCAGCAGAACGTAAAAAAAAAAAAATAAAAAAAAATAAAAAAAAAAATAGAAAAAAATCTGGAATAAAACTGTGAAAAAAACCGGAGGAGCTTGCCAAAGATGAGGCCATTACGGCTCGCCTTTAGGTGTCCTCCTCGGGATAGCGTCATTTAAAGAACGAGGGTCAGCAGAACGTAAAAAAAAAAAATAAAAAAAAAATAAATAAATCTGGAAAAAAACTGTGAAAAAAACCGGAGGAGCTTGCCAAAGATGAGGCCATTACGGCTCGCCTTTAGGTGTCCTCCTCGGGATAGCGTCATTTAAAGAACGAGGGTCAGCAGAACGTAAAAATAAATAAATAAATAAATAAATAAATCTGGAAAAAAACTGTGAAAAAAACCGGAGGAGCTTGCCAAAGATGAGGCCATTACGGCTCGCCTTTAGGTGTCCTCCTCGGGATAGCGTCATTTAAAGAACGAGGGTCAGCGGAAGGTAAAAAAAAAAAAAAAAAAACCGGAAAAAAAAATCTGGAAAAAACTGTGAAAATAACCCGAGGAGCTTGCCAAAGATGAGGCCATTAAGGCTCACCTTTAGGTGTCCTCCTCGGGATAGCGAACTTTAAAGAACGAGGGTCAGCAGAACGTAAAAAAAAAAATAAATAAAAATAAAAAAAAAATCTGGAAAAAAAACTGCGAAAAAAAACCGGAGGAGCTTGCCAAAGATGAGGCTATTACGGCTCACCTTTAGGTGTCCTCCTCGGGATAGCGTCATTTAAAGAACGAGGGTCAGCAGAACGTTAAAAAAAAAAAAAAAAAAAACGGAAAAAAATCTGGAATAAAACTGTGAAAAAAACCGGAGGAGCTTGCCAAAGATGAGGCCATCACGGCTCGCCTTTAGGTGTCCTCCTCGGGATAGCGTCATTTAAAGAACGAGGGTCAGCAGAACGTAAAAATAAATAAATAAATAAATAAATAAATAAATCTGGAAAAAACTGTGAAAAAAACCGGAGGAGCTTGCCAAAGATGAGGCTATTACGGCTCACCTTTAGGTGTCCTCCTCGGGATAGCGTCATTTAAAGAACGAGGGTCAGCAGAACGTTAAAAAAAAAAAAAAAAAACGGAAAAAAATCTGGAATAAAACTGTGAAAAAAACCGGAGGAGCTTGCCAAAGATGAGGCCATTACGGCTCGCCTTTAGGTGTCCTCCTCGGGATAGTGTCATTTAAAGAACGAGGGTCAGCAGAACGTAAAAAAAAAAAAAAAAAAAAAAAAAAAAAAAAAAAAAAAAAAAAAAAAAAAAAAAAAACCAGAAATAAAATCTGGAATAAAACTGTGAAAAAAACCGGAGGAGCTTGCCAAAGATGAGGCCATTACGGCTCGCCTTTAGGTGTCCTCCTCGGGATAGCGTCATTTAAAGAACGAGGGTCCGCGGAAGGTAAAAAAAAAAAAAAACGGAAAAAAAAATCTGGAAAAAAACTGTGAAAATAACCCGAGGAGCTTGCCAAAGATGAGGCCATTACGGCTCGCCTTTCGGTGTCCTCCTCAGGATAGCGTCATTTAAAGAACGAGGGACAGCAGAACGTAAAAAAAAAAAAAAAAAAAAACCCGGAAAAAAATCTGTGAAAAAAACCGGAGGAGCTTGCCAAAGATGAGGCCATTACGGCTCGCCTTTAGGTGTCCTCCTCGGGATAGCGTCATTTAAAGAACGAGGGTCAGCGGAAGGTAAAAAAAAAAAAAAAAACCGGAAAAAAAAATCTGGAAAAAAACTTTGAAAATAACCCGAGGAGCTTGCCAAAGATGAGGCCA
>NC_142439.1:59822500-59842500 GCF_059453495.1 Arachis ipaensis | reverse complement strand
GAAAAAAACCGGAGGAGCTTGCCAAAGATGAGGCCATTACGGCTCGCCTTTAGGTGTCCTCCTCGGGATAGCGTCATTTAAAGAACGAGGGTCAGCAGAACGTCAAAAAAAAAAAAAAAAACCGGAAAAAAATCTTGAAAAAAACTGTGAAAAAAACCGGAGGAGCTTGCCAAAGATGAGGCCATTACGGCTCGCCTTTAGGTGTCCTCCTCGGGATAGCGTCATTTAAAGAACGAGGGTCCGCGGAAGGTAAAAAAAAAAAAAATACAGAAAAAAAAATCTGGAAAAAAACTGTGAAAATAACCCGAGGAGCTTGCCAAAGATGAGGCCATTACGGCTCGCCTTTCGGTGTCCTCCTCGGGATAGCGTCATTTAAAGAACGAGGGACAGCAGAACGTAAAAAAAAAAAAAAAAAAAACTCGGAAAAAAAAAACTGTGAAAAAAACCGGAGGAGCTTGCCAAAGATGAGGCCATTACGGCTCGCCTTTAGGTGTCCTCCTCGGGATAGCGTCATTTAAAGAACGAGGGTCAGTGGAAGGTAAAAAAAAAAAAAAAAAAACCGGAAAAAAAAATCTGGAAAAAAACTGTGAAAATAACCCGAGGAGCTTGCCAAAGATGAGGCCATTAAGGCTCACCTTTAGGTGTCCTCCTCGGGATAGCGTCATTTAAAGAACGAGGGTCAGCAGAACGTATAAAAAAAAAAAAAAAAAAAACAAAAAAAAAATCTGGAAAAAAAAACTGTGAAAAAAAACCGGAGGAGCTTGCCAAAGATGAGGCTATTACGGCTCACCTTTAGGTGTCCTCCTCGGGATAGCGTCATTTAAAGAACGAGGGTCAGCAGAACGTAAAAAAAAAAAAAAAAAAAATCTGGAATAAAACTGTGAAAAAAACCGGAGGAGCTTGCCAAAGATGAGGCCATTACGGCTCGCCTTTAGGTGTCCTCCTCGGGATAGCGTCATTTAAAGAACGAGGGTCAGCAGAACGTTAAAAAAAAAAAAAAAAACAAAAACAAAAAAAACCGGAAAAAAAAACTGTGAAAAAAACCGGAGGAGCTTGCCAAAGATGAGGCCATTACGGCTCGCCTTTAGGTGTCCTCCTCGGGATAGCGTCATTTAAAGAACGAGGGTCAGCAGAACGTAAAAAAAAATAAATAAATAAATAAATAAATAAATCTGGAAAAAAACTGTGAAAAAAACCGGAGGAGCTTGCCAAAGATGAGGCCATTACGGCTCGCCTTTAGGTGTCCTCCTCGGGATAGCGTCATTTAAAGAACGAGGGTCAGCAGAACGAAAAAAAAAAAATAAAAAAATCTGGAATAAAACTGTGAAAAAAACCGGAGGAGCTTGCCAAAGATGAGGCCATTACGGCTCGCCTTTAGGTGTCCTCCTCGGGATAGCGTCATTTAAAGAACGAGGGTCAGCAGAACGTCAAAAAAAAAAAAAAAAAACCGGAAAAAAATCTTGAAAAAAACTGTGAAAAAAACCGGAGGAGCTTGCCAAAGATGAGGCCATTACGGCTCGCCTTTAGGTGTCCTCCTCGGGATAGCGTCATTTAAAGAACGAGGGTCAGCAGAACGTAAAAAAAAAAAAAAAATCTGGAATAAAACTGTGAAAAAAACCGGAGGAGCTTGCCAAAGATGAGGCCATTACGGCTCGCCTTTAGGTGTCCTTCTCGGGACAGCGTCATTTAAAGAACGAGGGTCAGCAGAACGTAAAAAAAAAAAAAAAAAAAAAAAAAAAAAAAAAAAAAAAAAACCGAAAAAAAAAATCTGGAAAAAAAACCGGAGGAGCTTGCCAAAGATGAGGCCATTACGGCTCGCCTTTAGGTGTCCTCCTCGGGATAGCGTCATTTAAAGAACGAAGGTCAGCAGAACGTAAAAAAAAAAAAAAAAAAAAAAAAAAAAAAAAAAAAAATCTGGAATTAAACTGTGAAAAAAACCGGAGGAGCTTGCCAAAGATGAGGCCATTACGGCTCGCCTTTAGGTGTCCTCCTCGGGATAGCGTCATTTAAAGAACGAGGGTCAGCAGAACGTAAAAAAAAAAAAAAAAAAAAAAAAAAAAAAAAAAAACGAGAAATAAATTCTGGAATAAAACTGTGAAAAAAACCGGAGGAGCTTGCCAAAGATGAGGCCATTACGGCTCGCCTTTAGGTGTTCTCCTCGGGTTAGCGTCATTTAAAGAACGAGGGTCCGCGGAAGGTAAAAAAAAAAAAAAAAAAAAACGGAAAAAAAATCTGGAAAAAAACTGTGAAAATAACCCGAGGAGCTTGACAAAGATGAGGCCATTACGGCTCGCCTTTCGGTGTCCTCCTCGGGATAGCGTCATTTAAAGAACGAGGGACAGCAGAACGTAAAAAAAAAAAAAAAAAAAAAAAACCCGGAAAAAAAAAACTGTGAAAAAAACCGGAGGAGCTTGCCAAAGATGAGGCCATTACGGCTCGCCTTTAGGTGTCCTCCTCGGGATAGCGTCATTTAAAGAACGAGGGTCAGTGGAAGGTAAAAAAAAAAAAAAAAAAAAACCGGAAAAAAATTCTGGAAAAAAACTGTGAAAATAACCCGAGGAGCTTGCCAAAGATGAGGCCATTAAGGCTCACCTTTAGGTGTCCTCCTCGGGATAGCGTCATTTAAAGAACGAGGGTCAGCAGAACGTAAAAAAAAAAAAAAAAAAATCTGGAATAAAACTGTGAAAAAAACCGGAGGAGCTTGCCAAAGATGAGGCCATTACGGCTCGCCTTTAGGTGTCCTCCTCGGGATAGCGTCATTTAAAGAACGAGGGTCAGCAGAACGTTAAAAAAAAAAAAAAAAAAAAAAAAAAAAAAAAAAACAAAAACAAAAAAAACCGGAAAAAAAAACTGTGAAAAAAACCGGAGGAGCTTGCCAAAGATGAGGCCATTACGGCTCGCCTTTAGGTGTCCTCCTCGGGATAGCGTCATTTAAAGAACGAGGGTCAGCAGAACGTAAAAAAAAAAAAAAAAAAAAATCTGGAATAAAACTGTGAAAAAAACCGGAGGAGCTTGCCAAAGATGAGGCCATTACGGCTCGCATTTAGGTGTCCTCCTCGGGATAGCGTCATTTAAAGAACGAGGGTCAGCAGAACGTTAAAAAAAAAAAAAAAAACAAAAACAAAAAAAACCGGAAAAAAAAACTGTGAAAAAAACCGGAGGAGCTTGCCAAAGATGAGGCCATTACGGCTCGCCTTTAGGTGTCCTCCTCGGGATAGCGTCATTTAAAGAACGAGGGTCAGCAGAACGTAAAAAAAAATAAATAAATAAATAAATAAATAAATCTGGAAAAAAACTGTGAAAAAAACCGGAGGAGCTTGCCAAAGATGAGGCCATTACGGCTCGCCTTTAGGTGTCCTCCTCGGGATAGCGTCATTTAAAGAACGAGGGTCAGCAGAACGAAAAAAAAAAAAATAAAAAAATCTGGAATAAAACTGTGAAAAAAACCGGAGGAGCTTGCCAAAGATGAGGCCATTACGGCTCGCCTTTAGGTGTCCTCCTCGGGATAGCGTCATTTAAAGAACGAGGGTCAGCAGAACGTCAAAAAAAAAAAAAAAAAACCGGAAAAAAATCTTGAAAAAAACTGTGAAAAAAACCGGAGGAGCTTGCCAAAGATGAGGCCATTACGGCTCGCCTTTAGGTGTCCTCCTCGGGATAGCGTCATTTAAAGAACGAGGGTCCGCGGAAGGTAAAAAAAAAAAAAAAAACAGAAAAAAAAATCTGGAAAAAAACTGTGAAAATAACCCGAGGAGCTTGCCAAAGATGAGGCCATTACGGCTCGCCTTTCGGTGTCCTCCTCGGGATAGCGTCATTTAAAGAACGAGGGACAGCAGAACGTAAAAAAAAAAAAAAAAAAAAACTCGGAAAAAAAAAACTGTGAAAAAAACCGGAGGAGCTTGCCAAAGATGAGGCCATTACGGCTCGCCTTTAGGTGTCCTCCTCGGGATAGCGTCATTTAAAGAACGAGGGTCAGTGGAAGGTAAAAAAAAAAAAAAAAAAAACCGGAAAAAAAAATCTGGAAAAAAACTGTGAAAATAACCCGAGGAGCTTGCCAAAGATGAGGCCATTAAGGCTCACCTTTAGGTGTCCTCCTCGGGATAGCGTCATTTAAAGAACGAGGGTCAGCAGAACGTATAAAAAAAAAAAAAAAAAAAAAACAAAAAAAAAATCTGGAAAAAAAAACTGTGAAAAAAAACCGGAGGAGCTTGCCAAAGATGAGGCTATTACGGCTCACCTTTAGGTGTCCTCCTCGGGATAGCGTCATTTAAAGAACGAGGGTCAGCAGAACGTAAAAAAAAAAAAAAAAAAAATCTGGAATAAAACTGTGAAAAAAACCGGAGGAGCTTGCCAAAGATGAGGCCATTACGGCTCGCCTTTAGGTGTCCTCCTCGGGATAGCGTCATTTAAAGAACGAGGGTCAGCAGAACGTTAAAAAAAAAAAAAAAAAACAAAAACAAAAAAAACCGGAAAAAAAAACTGTGAAAAAAACCGGAGGAGCTTGCCAAAGATGAGGCCATTACGGCTCGCCTTTAGGTGTCCTCCTCGGGATAGCTGATGAGATATTTTGATGAGAAACGAATCTCTCCCAAAACACCACAAATCTAACCGGCAAGTGCACCGGGTCGCATCAAGTAATAAAAACTCACGGGAGTGAGGTCGATCCCACAAGGATTGAAGGATTGAGCAATTTTAGTTTAGTGGTTGATTTAGTCAAGCGAATCAAGTGTTGGTTGAGTGATTTGTGACTTGCAGAATGTAAATTGCATGAAATTAAAGAAAGCAGGGAATTAAATTGCTGAATCTTAAAGAACAAGAAATTAAATGGCAGAAACTTAAAGTGCAAGAAATGTAAATTGCGGAATCTTAAAGTGCAAGGAATATAAATTGCTTGAAATGTAAAGGGAATTGGGGAATGGATTTGCAGAATTTAAACAAGGAAAAACTAAATTGCATCAAACAGAAGAGGGAAGGGAATTGGGATTAAACCGGATCTTGAAACAGTAAAGTAAATGAACAGAAAAAGCAATAAGCAGGGAATTGAAATGAGAAATTCAGATCTCAGGACCCAGAGACTAGAAAACCAAGTCTAGATCTCAATGCCTTCCTAGATCCAACAAGAACAATAGCAAGGAAATTGTAAATTGCAAAGAGAATAGATGAAGTAAGTAACAGAAACGGAAATTCAATTAAGCAGTAAATAAACAGAGAGATCCAAGATTGAGATTGAAACAGAATTTCTTCAATTCTCCAATCCAAGATCCAAGACAAAAGTAAAATGAAATTGAAAGCAAATGAAAACAAGAAATTAAAGTTCACTCAGTGACAAAAGCTTCCCAAAAACTCTTATGAAAATTCTAAAAGGAAAGCTCTAAAAGAAAACTCTCCCCAAAAAGCTCTCTAAACAAATTGAATTCTATCCTATTTATACACTTTCCAAAATGATCTTCAAGCCTTGAGTTGGGCCTTTGTTCTTGGTGGAATTGGGTTGAAAGAGGCCTTGGTTGATTGCTCTTGAAGATTGAAGAAGAACCGAAGTGAACCAATTGAACCGGAAATGGAGTTAGCCAACGTTGGTCTTCAACGTTAGGGTCAAAGTTAGGGGTCTAACTTTGACCCTAACTTTTCATATCAGCAAACCACATTCTTCTGGTTTAGACGTTGGCGCCAACGTTAGGGGTCTAACTTTGACCCTAACGTTGGCCTTGCTTGGTGTGATTGGTGCCAACGTTAGCCTCCACGTTAGGGGGCTAACGTTGGCGCAAACGTTGCCTACTCCCCCATTGTGATTTAAGTGCCAACGTTAGCCTCCAAGTTAGGGGGCTAACGTTGGCGCAAACGTTGGTAGCCCAGGGAGAAACTCTCAAGTTCCAACGTTAGCCTCCAAGTTAGGGGGCTAACGTTGGAGCTAACGTTGGCTACTTCCAAAGAGTGATTCATATGCCCAACGTTAGCCTCCAAGTTAGGGGGCTAACGTTGGGGCTAACTTCATGCAACCCGGTTCAATTTTCACTTATTCCATTGTCCTCTCTTCACTCCTAGCCATTCCTCTTTGCTTCAACCTTTCTCCAAGCCTTCTTCACCTATCATTGATCAACCAAACTAATCAAAGTTTTGCTCAAAATCATGAGGTATTCAATCTTCCACAATATGCAACAAATATAGTTCAAAACCTCATGAAATGGCATGAATTCACATATGGTTGGTTCAATCAAGGGAAACATGAAAATCTACTCAATTAGCTTGCTTGTAGCTTAAGAAAGTGCATAATTCTAATGAAAACAAAAGAAAAAGACTAGCTAAAATGGGCTAGGATGACTTGTCATCACAACACCAAACTTAAAGCTTGCTTGTCCCCAAGCAAGAAATGAATTTATTAAGAAGAAAGAATGAAATGGAAGAGGAAGTTCATGCTAGCAAAGTGTTATTGATAGTTCATGGGGTTTTATGTGGATATGCAAATGCTCACTTCTTATTGACTCCTAGGCCTAGAAAGTTTCCTTCAAGTTTCAAGTGACATACTGCTATGACCTCTCATTATTCCTTTATCCTTGGCTATTACTTTATTCAAAAGCTTTATTTGAGTGTCATGTGTAGCAAGTTCATTTTCTTTTTATACTTGACACATTATTCACCATAGACACTTGGCTCACATTCCTTCTTAAAACATTGATGCCCAGCACCTCTTTGGGCTACTAAATGCTTTGTAGTTAGGTTGCTCTTGATAGTGGATTTTCAGCTGATGATCCCGGGTTAGTTAACCCAAGTCACCAAGTGTTGAGGCACTCCTAAGAGCTTACTAATCCAAGCAGATCCTAGTACAAAAACATCACAGGCATATATTTCAGAGTTCAAGCTATTGGTGTCCAGCTTTATTTCTTTTTGTTTTTCTTTTGTTTTGCCACCTTTTAGCTTTCTTTGTTCTTTCTTTCTTTTTTTTGTTTTTCTTTCTAACCAAGGAATTCTATTCAATTGAGATTCATAGACAATAGGCCACTCTCTACTTAGAAGGAGATATCTTAGCTCTTTATTCACTAAAGTGAGTTATAATGCAATCACACACACCACCACTTACTTTTATTCCACTTCTAACTAACAGAGACCATTTCACTTCACATTCAAACTGTTCTTTTATTAAATTTAAAGATGCAGGGGACAACACATACTTCTTGTTAAGTGAAAATGAACACACAAGCCAACACATAAAAAACCAGCCTACAAAAACATAATTGATGCATACTACACTAACAGTTTCTGTTAAAATGGGCATATTCATACTTCCAAATTTGAGCAATTCAATACTGATGGAGTTAAATGACAATACAACCTCTTGGTGGCTCCTTCTTCTTTCATCTCAGCTAATGGTGAGTAGTCCTCCCATAAGAGTGATTGATTTTCTGCAGTGTTAATGGAAGTTGCTTGTTTCTCAAGCCCTTATGTGATTTGTTAGTGTGCAAGACTTTCTTGTAGGCGTTTGAACTTACTTTGGTGTGTGAACACCAAACTCAGTCTCTTGCCATGTTTCTTATCCATAACCATATGTGAAAGCTTAAATCTTCGCTAAAGGTAATAAAATTGAAAACTAGAAACAGACAATGCTTAAATGATTTGTCAGATTGCTTGGAGCTGGTAGCTCTTTATATAGAAAGTGAGAATGTGCTTTTAAGTAAGATTTTGGTGGAACACCAAACTTAGAATCCTTCATTCTCCCTTAATATGTTTTGGTGTGAAACACCAAACTTAGCTCCTTGCAATACATACTACTCATTTAACCTTTTTATTGAACTAACTATGAAAGAAAAGTACCTCCGGTTGGGTTGCCTCCCAACAAGCGCTCTTTTATTGTCACTAGCTTGACATTGAAGCTTTCTTTTATGGTGGTTGATGACTGTAGTGCCTCAACTTGTCCCCTCTGATCGTGAGCTTCTTCTTTGTTCCTTGGTGCTCTATCTCAGCATGTTCTAGTGATAATATTTTGCTCACAGTGTAGTAATCGTTAGTCTGTTGGTCTGTTCCCAGTTGTTGATAGACTAACTGCACTTTGTCACCTTTGAAGAGCCCTTCTGTTGGGATTTTTTTGTTCTTCCACCCCTTTTTGATTCTGTTTTTGTTTTTCTTCTTTCCTTTTGTTAATTCTTCTTCTTTGAAAACAGGCTCCCTTTTGAAATTCCTTTTCTTAGTTGCCAATACTACAATGTTCCCTTGAGCTTCTTCATTACTTTGCACAGTCTCTTTCTCTTTTTGGCCTGCTGTATCGTCTATCTCTTGCTTGGGAGGGCAGTTGTTGTTTGTCTTGTTGATTTCCTCCCTCCACTGCAGATTCTCCTTGTCTGTTTCTGTACCATCCTTCTTTTCATTACTGTTCGGTGTTTCTGGTAGTACACTCAGAGTGATACTTTCATTATGCATCCTGAGGGTTAATTCTCCTTGCTCTATGTCTATGATGGCCCTAGCAGTGGCTAAAAACGGTCTTCCCAGTATAATGGAATCGCCCTCATCCTGATTCGAATCCAGGATCACAAAATCTGCTGGGAAGATGAATCTGTCTACTTTAACTAGAAGGTTCTCAATTATACCACTGGGGCATATCACTGATTTGTCCACCAATTCTAGAGACATCTGTACCGGTTTTACCTCTTTTATGCCTAACTTTTTCACTAGAGAAGCAGGCATCAGATTGATACTAGCTCCCAAGTCACACATCGCCTTCTTGATAGTCATACTGCCAATGGCGCAGGGTAGAAAGAAACTCCCAGGGTCCTCAAGTTTGGGAGGAAGTCCCTTCTGGATTAGTGCTCTGCATTCCTCAGTGAGCAGTACAGTTTCATTAACTTGCCAACTCCTCTTCTTGTTGATAAGTTCCTTCAAGAACTTTGCGTACAGGGGCATTTGCTTAAGTGCTTCAGTTAAGGGAATATTGATTTCTAACTTCTTTAAGATTTCAAGAAATTTTGGGAAGTGTTGGTCCTTAGTTTCCTTGTTAAACCTTTGAGGATATGGCAAGGGAGGAGTGAAGTTATTTCCCTGCCTTTGGTCCTCAGTTGGCTCTTCAATTACTTCCTTTCCCTTTCTTGATTTTTGTGGCTGATCTTCTTTTTCTTGAGCTTGATCCTGAGTTGGCTTGCTTGCTGCCTCCTTCTTGTCATTGACTTTCTCTTCTTCAGCTTGTTTCTTGTCACTTTCCTTTGGCTTCTTGGTTGCTTCTTCATTTTTCACCAAGACTTTTCCACTCCTCAATTGTATTGCCTTGCATTCTTCCTTAGGATTTGGGATTGTGTCACTTGGCAGTGAGCTTGAAGATTTCTCAACAGAAATCTGTTTGGAGATTTGCCCAATTTGCCTCTCTAGGCTCTTCATGGAGGCTTCATGGTTCTTGGTTGTCATTTCTTGGTGTTTCCACATTTTGTCTATCAAGGTTTCCAAGTTGGTGAGTCTGTGAGATTCAGGTGATGCTTGTGGTGGGTTGTGAAATGTGGATGGTGGATGGTAGACATTTTGGTTGGTGGGTTGGTTATTAGATTGGTAATGGTTGGGGTTGGAGTAGTTGTTTTGAGGTTTTCTGTAGGGGTTTTGGTTGGTTTGCTGCTGGTTGTGGTTTTGGTTGTTTCTTAAAGTGTTTTGGTTTGAGTTTCTCTGCCATGGTTGTTGATTTTGGTTGTGATTGTCTCCCCACCTAAGGTTTGGGTGGTTCTTCCAAGAAGGGTTGTAAGTGTCACCATATACTTCATTTGGCCCAGAATTTTGGTTGTGCATGTACTGGACTTGTTCTTGTTGTTGCTCCTCTTGAGTCTCTTCACTCTGACCCCATGTGGTTGATGGCTGGCTAGTGTTGACTGCTGCAACTTGGAGACTGTCAATCCTCTTAGCCATTTGCTCAAATTGTTGTTGAAATTGCTGCTGCATCATCTTGTTTTGAGCTAGGATTGAATCCACTCCGTCTAGTTCCATTACTCCTCTTCTTTGTGATGGTTGGCGGCTTCTTTGATGAGCAAAGAAATATTGATTGTTGGCCACCATGTCCACAAGATTCTGAGCTTCCTCAGCAGTTTTCATTAGTTGTAGTGAACCTCCAGCAGAATGATCTAATGCCTCCTGAGATTTCAATGTCAGGCCTTCATAGAAATTTTGCAGCACATCCCATTCATTGAACATCTCTGGAGGGCACTTTCTGATTAAGGCTTTGTACCTCTCCCATGCTTCATACAAGGATTCAGCATCTAATTGTGTGAATGTCTGCACCTCAGTTTTCAGCCTGATGACTCTCTGGGGTGGATAGAATTTGGCTAGAAATTTAGCCACCAAGTCATCCCAACTAGTGATACTTGCTTGGGGAAAAGTTTCAAGCCATTGTGCAGCCTTATCCCTTAATGAGAACGGGAACAGCAGAAGCTTGTAAGTCTCAGGATTCACACCATTGGATTTGACAGTGTCACAGATCCTCAAGAAGGTAGATAGATGTTGATTTGGATCCTCCAATGGTCCTCCTCCAAATGAGCAGTTATTCTGGACCAATGTGATGAGTTGTGGCTTCAGTTCAAAGTTATTTGCATTGACATTAGGGGTGAGAATGCTGCTTCCACAATGTCTAGCATTTGCAAAAGTATAGGAAGCCAATACTCTCCTCTGTTGTGGTGGATTATTAACTCCTTCTCCTGGATTAGATGTATCTCCTTCCATCTCGTGGTATTCTTCCTCAGATTCTTCTTCTCCAACAATACTTTTCCATCTTTCGGCTCTTCTTAACCTCCTGAGAGTTCTTTCGTCTTGTTCATGAAAATTGGGTATGGCTCTTTGTGTACCTGACATACAAGCAGAACATAAGAGCACACAAACCAGTGATACTTCAATCTACTGCTAGAATGAAGTTTTAGTTAGCTTAAGCAAAAATTCAAACAGTTAGTGGGTTAATCAAAGGTTAAAGAAAAATAAAGAAAAAGTGCTTGATCTAGATTACCACCTCACTTAATCATTGTCAATCTAATCAATCCCCGGCAACGGCGCCAAAAACTTGATGAGATATTTTGATGAGAAACGAATCTCTCCCAAAACACCACAAATCTAACCGGCAAGTGCACCGGGTCGCATCAAGTAATAAAAACTCACGGGAGTGAGGTCGATCCCACAAGGATTGAAGGATTGAGCAATTTTAGTTTAGTGGTTGATTTAGTCAAGCGAATCAAGTGTTGGTTGAGTGATTTGTGACTTGCAGAATGTAAATTGCATGAAATTAAAGAAAGCAGGGAATTAAATTGCTGAATCTTAAAGAACAAGAAATTAAATGGCAGAAACTTAAAGTGCAAGAAATGTAAATTGCGGAATCTTAAAGTGCAAGGAATATAAATTGCTTGAAATGTAAAGGGAATTGGGGAATGGATTTGCAGAATTTAAACAAGGAAAAACTAAATTGCATCAAACAGAAGAGGGAAGGGAATTGGGATTAAACCGGATCTTGAAACAGTAAAGTAAATGAACAGAAAAAGCAATAAGCAGGGAATTGAAATGAGAAATTCAGATCTCAGGACCCAGAGACTAGAAAACCAAGTCTAGATCTCAATGCCTTCCTAGATCCAACAAGAACAATAGCAAGGAAATTGTAAATTGCAAAGAGAATAGATGAAGTAAGTAACAGAAACGGAAATTCAATTAAGCAGTAAATAAACAGAGAGATCCAAGATTGAGATTGAAACAGAATTTCTTCAATTCTCCAATCCAAGATCCAAGACAAAAGTAAAATGAAATTGAAAGCAAATGAAAACAAGAAATTAAAGTTCACTCAGTGACAAAAGCTTCCCAAAAACTCTTATGAAAATTCTAAAAGGAAAGCTCTAAAAGAAAACTCTCCCCAAAAAGCTCTCTAAACAAATTGAATTCTATCCTATTTATACACTTTCCAAAATGATCTTCAAGCCTTGAGTTGGGCCTTTGTTCTTGGTGGAATTGGGTTGAAAGAGGCCTTGGTTGATTGCTCTTGAAGATTGAAGAAGAACCGAAGTGAACCAATTGAACCGGAAATGGAGTTAGCCAACGTTGGTCTTCAACGTTAGGGTCAAAGTTAGGGGTCTAACTTTGACCCTAACTTTTCATATCAGCAAACCACATTCTTCTGGTTTAGACGTTGGCGCCAACGTTAGGGGTCTAACTTTGACCCTAACGTTGGCCTTGCTTGGTGTGATTGGTGCCAACGTTAGCCTCCACGTTAGGGGGCTAACGTTGGCGCAAACGTTGCCTACTCCCCCATTGTGATTTAAGTGCCAACGTTAGCCTCCAAGTTAGGGGGCTAACGTTGGCGCAAACGTTGGTAGCCCAGGGAGAAACTCTCAAGTTCCAACGTTAGCCTCCAAGTTAGGGGGCTAACGTTGGAGCTAACGTTGGCTACTTCCAAAGAGTGATTCATATGCCCAACGTTAGCCTCCAAGTTAGGGGGCTAACGTTGGGGCTAACTTCATGCAACCCGGTTCAATTTTCACTTATTCCATTGTCCTCTCTTCACTCCTAGCCATTCCTCTTTGCTTCAACCTTTCTCCAAGCCTTCTTCACCTATCATTGATCAACCAAACTAATCAAAGTTTTGCTCAAAATCATGAGGTATTCAATCTTCCACAATATGCAACAAATATAGTTCAAAACCTCATGAAATGGCATGAATTCACATATGGTTGGTTCAATCAAGGGAAACATGAAAATCTACTCAATTAGCTTGCTTGTAGCTTAAGAAAGTGCATAATTCTAATGAAAACAAAAGAAAAAGACTAGCTAAAATGGGCTAGGATGACTTGTCATCAATAGCGTCATTTAAAGAACGAGGGTCAGCAGAACGTAAAAAAAAATAAATAAATAAATAAATAAATAAATCTGGAAAAAAACTGTGAAAAAAACCGGAGGAGCTTGCCAAAGATGAGGCCATTACGGCTCGCCTTTAGGTGTCCTCCTCGGGATAGCGTCATTTAAAGAACGAGGGTCAGCAGAACGAAAAAAAAAAAATAAAAAAATCTGGAATAAAACTGTGAAAAAAACCGGAGGAGCTTGCCAAAGATGAGGCCATTACGGCTCGCCTTTAGGTGTCCTCCTCGGGATAGCGTCATTTAAAGAACGAGGGTCAGCAGAACGTCAAAAAAAAAAAAAAAAAACCGGAAAAAAATCTTGAAAAAAACTGTGAAAAAAACCGGAGGAGCTTGCCAAAGATGAGGCCATTACGGCTCGCCTTTAGGTGTCCTCCTCGGGATAGCGTCATTTAAAGAACGAGGGTCAGCAGAACGTAAAAAAAAAAAAAAAAATCTGGAATAAAACTGTGAAAAAAACCGGAGGAGCTTGCCAAAGATGAGGCCATTACGGCTCGCCTTTAGGTGTCC
This sequence comes from Arachis ipaensis, assembly GCF_059453495.1. Lineage (NCBI taxonomy): Eukaryota > Viridiplantae > Streptophyta > Magnoliopsida > Fabales > Fabaceae > Arachis > Arachis ipaensis. Next base: position 59,829,154 of record NC_142439.1, on the reverse strand, counting down.
TTCTCGGGACAGCGTCATTTAAAGAACGAGGGTCAGCAGAACGTAAAAAAAAAAAAAAAAAAAAAAAAAAAAAAAAAAACCGAAAAAAAAAATCTGGAAAAAAAACCGGAGGAGCTTGCCAAAGATGAGGCCATTACGGCTCGCCTTTAGGTGTCCTCCTCGGGATAGCGTCATTTAAAGAACGAAGGTCAGCAGAACGTAAAAAAAAAAAAAAAAAAAAAAAAAAAAAAAAAAAAAAAAAAAAAAAAAAAAAAAAAAAAAAATCTGGAATTAAACTGTGAAAAAAACCGGAGGAGCTTGCCAAAGATGAGGCCATTACGGCTCGCCTTTAGGTGTCCTCCTCGGGATAGCGTCATTTAAAGAACGAGGGTCAGCAGAACGTAAAAAAAAAAAAAAAAAAAAAAAAAAAAAAAAAAAAAACGAGAAATAAAATCTGGAATAAAACTGTGAAAAAAACCGGAGGAGCTTGCCAAAGATGAGGCCATTACGGCTCGCCTTTAGGTGTTCTCCTCGGGTTAGCGTCATTTAAAGAACGAGGGTCCGCGGAAGGTAAAAAAAAAAAAAAAAAAAAACGGAAAAAAAATCTGGAAAAAAACTGTGAAAATAACCCGAGGAGCTTGACAAAGATGAGGCCATTACGGCTCGCCTTTCGGTGTCCTCCTCGGGATAGCGTCATTTAAAGAACGAGGGACAGCAGAACGTTAAAAAAAAAAAAAAAAAAAAAAAAACCCGGAAAAAAAAAACTGTGAAAAAAACCGGAGTAGCTTGCCAAAGATGAGGCCATTACGGCTCGCCTTTAGGTGTCCTCCTCGGGATAGCGTCATTTAAAGAACGAGGGTCAGTGGAAGGTAAAAAAAAAAAAAAAAAAAAACCGGAAAAAAATTCTGGAAAAAAACTGTGAAAATAACCCGAGGAGCTTGCCAAAGATGAGGCCATTAAGGCTCACCTTTAGGTGTCCTCCTCGGGATAGCGTCATTTAAAGAACGAGGGTCAGCAGAACGTAAAAAAAAAAAAAAAAAATCTGGAATAAAACTGTGAAAAAAACCGGAGGAGCTTGCCAAAGATGAGGCCATTACGGCTCGCCTTTAGGTGTCCTCCTCGGGATAGCGTCATTTAAAGAACGAGGGTCAGCAGAACGTTAAAAAAAAAAAAAAAAAAAAAAAAAAAAAAAAAACAAAAACAAAAAAAACCGGAAAAAAAAACTGTGAAAAAAACCGTAGGAGCTTGCCAAAGATGAGGCCATTACGGCTCGCCTTTAGGTGTCCTCCTCGGGATAGCGTCATTTAAAGAACGAGGGTCAGCAGAACGTAAAAAAAAAAAATAAATAAATAAATAAATAAATCTGGAAAAAAACTGTGAAAAAAACCGGAGGAGCTTGCCAAAGATGAGGCCATTACGGCTCGCCTTTAGGTGTCCTCCTCGGGATAGCGTCATTTAAAGAACGAGGGTCAGCAGAACGAAAAAAAAAAAATAAAAAAATCTGGAATAAAACTGTGAAAAAAACCGGAGGAGCTTGCCAAAGATGAGGCCATTACGGCTCGCCTTTAGGTGTCCTCCTCGGGATAGCGTTGATGACAAGTCATCTTAGCCCATTTTAGCTAGTCTTTTTCTTTTGTTTTCATTAGAATTATGCACTTTCTTAAGCTACAAGCAAGCTAATTGAGTAGATTTTCATGTTTCCCTTGATTGAACCAACCATATGTGAATTCATGCCATTTCATGAGGTTTTGAACTATATTTGTTGCATATTGTGGAAGATTGAATACCTCATGATTTTGAGCAAAACTTTGATTAGTTTGGTTGATCAATGATAGGTGAAGAAGGCTTGGAGAAAGGTTGAAGCAAAGAGGAATGGCTAGGAGTGAAGAGAGGACAATGGAATAAGTGAAAATTGAACCGGGTTGCATGAAGTTAGCCCCAACGTTAGCCCCCTAACTTGGAGGCTAACGTTGGGCATATGAATCACTCTTTGGAAGTAGCCAACGTTAGCTCCAACGTTAGCCCCCTAACTTGGAGGCTAACGTTGGAACTTGAGAGTTTCTCCCTGGGCTACCAACGTTTGCGCCAACGTTAGCCCCCTAACTTGGAGGCTAACGTTGGCACTTAAATCACAATGGGGGAGTAGGCAACGTTTGCGCCAACGTTAGCCCCCTAACGTGGAGGCTAACGTTGGCACCAATCACACCAAGCAAGGCCAACGTTAGGGTCAAAGTTAGACCCCTAACGTTGGCGCCAACGTCTAAACCAGAAGAATGTGGTTTGCTGATATGAAAAGTTAGGGTCAAAGTTAGACCCCTAACTTTGACCCTAACGTTGAAGACCAACGTTGGCTAACTCCATTTCCGGTTCAATTGGTTCACTTCGGTTCTTCTTCAATCTTCAAGAGCAATCAACCAAGGCCTCTTTCAACCCAATTCCACCAAGAACAAAGGCCCAACTCAAGGCTTGAAGATCATTTTGGAAAGTGTATAAATAGGATAGAATTCAATTTGTTTAGAGAGCTTTTTGGGGGAGAGTTTTCTTTTAGAGCTTTCCTTTTAGAATTTTCATAATAGTTTTCGAAGAGCTTTTGAACTTGAGTGAACTTTAATTTCTTGCTTTCATTGCTTTCAATTTCATTTGACTTTTGTCTTGGATCTTGGATTGGAGAATTGAAGAAATTCTGTTTCAATCTCAATCTTGGATCTCTCTGTTTCCTTTACTGTTAATTGAATTAGCATTTCTGTTTCTGTTACTTGATCTTCATCTCTTTTCTTTGCAATTTACAATTTCCTTGCTATTGTTCTTGTGGGATCTAGGAAGGCATTGAGATCTAGACTTGGTTTTCTAGTCTCTGGGTCCTGAGATCTAAATTCTCATTTCAATTCTCTGTTTAATGCTTTCATTGTTCATTTACTTTGCTGTTATAAGATCCGGTTCAATCCCAACTCCCTTTTCCTCTTCTGTTTGATGCAATTTAGTTTTCCCTTGTTTAAATTCTGCAAATCCTCATCCCAATCCCCTTTACTTTTCAAGCAATTTACATTTCTTGCACTTTAAGATTCTGCAATTTACATTTCTTGCCCTTTAAGTTTCTGTCATTTAATTTCTTGTCCTTTAAGTTTCAGCAATTTACTTTCCCGCTCTCTTTAATTTCATGCAATTTACATTCTGCAAATCACAAATCACCCAACCAACACTTGATTCGCTTGACTAAATCAACCACTAAACTAAAATTGCTCAATCCTTCAATCCCTGTGGGATCGACCTCACTTCCGTGAGTTTTTATTACTTGATACGACCCGGTACACTTGCCGGTTAGTTTTGGGTGTTTTGGTAGAAATTCGTTTCTCATCAAAATATCTCATCAAGTTTTTGGCGCCGTTGCCGGGGATTGATTAGATTGACAATGATAAAGTGAGGTGGTGATCTAGATCAAATATTTTTTCTTTAATTTTTGACTAACCCACTAACTGTTTGAAGTTTTGTTTCAACCGGCTACACTCAATTTTCAAGAGAATCGCTGTGTGTTCCGTTGTTGATTTATATATCACAGGGAAGAAGGAGTTTCTGAGAAAGAAGAACATCACAACATGAAGCCACAACTCATTACACTAATAGAGAACAATTGTTCCTATGGTGGAAATCCCTTGGAGGACTCTAAACAGCACCTATCCATTTTTCTGAAAACATGTGGGGCTGTCAATCTCAATGGTGTAGACCATGATACCATTAAGCTCATGTTATTTCCCTTCTCACTGAAGGATGAAGCGGCACAATGGCTTGAAACCTTTCCTCATGGAAGTATAACTAGTTGGGATGAATTGGTTGCCAAGTTTCTAGCCAAATTTTCCCCACCCCAACAACACATCAAGATGAAAGAAGGAGTACACCCATTCATACAAACAAAAGAAGAACCACTGTTCAAAGCATGGGAGAGATACAAGAAATCAAATGACAAGGTGGATTTTCGAGCATTCTATGAAGGATTAACCTCCGAAACAAGAAAAGCAGTAGATTACTTCTCAGATGGCCTACTCAAGGCAACAGCAACCATCCAAGGAACTGCAGAGTTCAGTGACAAAAGAGCCAATAACCAACACTCATTTGAGACGCCACGGAATACAATTTCAGAAAAGGAAGTAATGAATCTTGAAGGAGTAAGAGCAATCATGAATCAAAACAAGCAGCTACACCAGCAAACTCAGCAGCACTTGGAATCAATAGCTAGACAAATTGATTTTCTACATTCTGCCACAGTGAATGCACAATTTCCACCATGGAAACCACATTCTTATCTAAGAATGAGGGAACCTCAGAATCATGAACAAAGGGACCTCAACTATAATAACCCCAACTTTCCAAACCTGCAAAAACACCACCATGCCAACAAAAATCACTACACACTACCCCAATATACACATCTCCAACCCTATCCTACCTCACCACCTGCCCAAAATGACTTACATCAATCACCACAATTAACACAGTCACAACCAGTCCTAAACTTCCAAAAACTCTATGTTCTAGAAATGATGATGGAAAGGCTTATGAAAATTCAAGAAATGACATTAATAGAACAGGAGGACATAAGGAAAAACCAGGAGGCATATCTCAAGAGAATTGAAAGGTACATGGAACAAATGGTTCAAAACCCTGCTAAACTGGGTGAGAGAGAGGGAAATATATCCCTAAGAGCCAATGAAGATGACTCAAAGAACAATGAAAAAGCTGCTGAGTTGAAAGGGAAAGCAGTTATGGAAAACAAGGAAAAACCTACGATAAGAGGAGGAAACCAAAGGCAACAGAGACCTCAACTTCCATGATCAGAGGATGAAGGATGTCAAGCTAGTGACAATAAAAGAGCGCTTGTTGGGAGGCAACCCAACCCGAGGTAGTTTTCTGTTCATAACTATTTTAATAAAAAGGTTAATTAGTTTTATCTATAATGCAAGAAGCTAATTTTGGTGTTGCACACCAAAACAATCTAAAGGAGAATGCAGGATTTTAAGTTTGGTGTTTCACCAAAATCCCATTATAAAACACATTCTCACTTCTTGCATAATGTAGGCTTCAAGCATACTGGATGAACTAGTTAGCCATTTTACTGTTTTTCTTAGTTTCCAGTTCTTTTACTTTTGAAAAAGAAAAAAAAAAAAAAGAAATTATCACACATGGTTAATCCGATGCATTGGCAAGGTACTAAGTTTGGTGTTCCCACACCAAAGTAAGTTCAAAAAGCCCACAAATAAATCATGCAGATTAACCATTATTTCCAAGTGCTTGGGGAACAAGCAACTTTCAATATCATTGCAGAGGTCCATACAAGCTGTTGGAAGGATTAAAGCATCATCAACCAAAGAAACAAAAGATGAATCTAGAAGACAGCAATGATGATGATGAGAAGAAGGAAAGCAAGTAAACTTCAACAGGTTGTATTGTTAAGTCATTGTTTTGCATCAAATATTGCTGTAATTGAAAGTTGAATTGTATTCTGATCTGCCCTGCCTATCTGCATAGCATAGTTTTTCTTTTTTTTTTATTTTCCCCTGCCTGCATAGCATAGTCTTTCTTTATAATTCAATAAGCAAGGTGTCTGATCATTCACAACATTCTTATCTTCAAAACTTGTTTGCACTCCAGTTTCAAGAAATGCATCACATGAAAGTTCTTTGAAAAGAAAGATTGAGGAATTAAACAATTTTGAGGCAAGCAAAAGATTAGGAAAAGTGGTGGTTCTGGTTATATGATTTTGTATTGAGGTTGCATGCTTGTGAAAACTTGCATGGGAGCTCATAGGCGGGACATGAAGTTCAAAGAAGTTTTGTGGAGATTCTCAAAAATTTATTGATCCAAGAAGCAGCAAACAAAAAAAAAAAAAAAGAAAGAAAAGAAAATACAAAAACAAAAGAAATATGGCCCAAGGCTCTGAGCATCAATTACTAGGCAGAAAAAGAAAGAAAGAAACAAAAACTCAAAGAGTTGTTATCCTAGTAAATGCTTGTGGTTGAAGTGTGTCAAGGAAAGAGGCTTGAGCAAGTAAATCCTCAGGGGTGCTTCAACACCTAATACCTTAAAACCAACTGGTTTAGGAGTATTGATTGAAAGCTTATCTAAAGAGCCGCCTTGAGACATGATACTTAGAGTCGAGGCCAAAGCACATAAACTATAAGCTGCTTCAAGGTGACTACATATAAAGAGATCTCCATGACACCATTTGGATGAAAATCCTAAGACCTACGACTCCCAATATGTAAGGACTAGTGAGCACTGAAGCCCTTGCATGAGCATATGATTTAGAATTTATCCCACTGATACTTGATCACTTCACTCACTGCACTTTACAAGTGTTCCTCAATCCATCTTAATTGAAAGAACCTTGGAGCATAAATCTATTTCTTGCTTGGGGACAAGCAAGCTTTAAGTTTGGTGTTGTGATGACAAGTCATCTTAGCCCATTTTAGCTAGTCTTTTTCTTTTGTTTTCATTAGAATTATGCACTTTCTTAAGCTACAAGCAAGCTAATTGAGTAGATTTTCATGTTTCCCTTGATTGAACCAACCATATGTGAATTCATGCCATTTCATGAGGTTTTGAACTATATTTGTTGCATATTGTGGAAGATTGAATACCTCATGATTTTGAGCAAAACTTTGATTAGTTTGGTTGATCAAT
>NC_142439.1:59805000-59817500 GCF_059453495.1 Arachis ipaensis | reverse complement strand
TGCTTTCAATTTCATTTTACATTTTGTCTTGGATCTTGGATTGGAGAATTGAAGAAATTCTGTTTCAATCTCAATCTTGGATCTCTCTGCTTTATTTACTGAATTTCATTTCCGGTTTATCGTTCTTCATCTCTTTTCTTTGCAATTTACAATTTCCTTGCTATTGTTCTTGTTGGATCTAGGAAGGCATTGAGATCTAGACTTGGTTTTCTAGTCTCTGGGTCCTGAGATCTAAATTCTCATTTCAATTCTCTGTTTAATGCTTTCATTGTTCATTTACTTTGCTGTTATAAGATCCGGTTCAATCCCAATTCCCTTTTCCTCTTCTGTTTGATGCAATTTAGTTTTTCCTTGTTTAAATTTTGCAAATCCTCATCCCAATCCCCTTTACTTTTCAAGCAATTTACATTTCTTGCACTTTAAGATTCTGCAATTTACATTTCTTGCACTTTAAGTTTCTGTCATTTAATTTCTTGTTCTTTAAGTTTCAGCAATTTACTTTCCCGCTCTCTTTGATTTCATGCAATTTACATTCTGCAAATCACAAATCACCCAACCAACACTTGATTCGCTTGACTAAATCAACCACTAAGCTAAAATTGCTCAATCCTTCAATCCCTGTGGGATCGACCTCACTCCCGTGAGTTTTTATTACTTGACACGACCCGGTACACTTGCCGGCTAGTTTTGGGTGTTTTGGTAGAGATTCGTTTCTCACCAAAATATCTCATCAAGTTTTTGGCGCCGTTGCCGGGGATTGATTAGATTGACAATGATTAAGCGAGGTGGTAATCTAGATCAAGCACTTTTTCTTTAATTTTTGACTAACCTACTAACTGTTTGAAGTTTTGTCTCAACCGGCTACATCCAATTTTCAAGAGAATCACTGTGTTTTCTATTGATTGATTTATATGTCACAGGGAAGAAGAAGTTTCTGAGAAAGAAGAACATCACAACATGAAGCCACAACTCATTACACTAATAGAGAACAATTGTTCCTATGGTGGAAATCCCTTGGAGGACTCTAAACAGCACCTATCCATTTTTCTGAAAACATGTGGGGCTGTCAATCTCAATGGTGTAGACCATGATACCATTAAGCTCATGTTATTTCCCTTCTCACTGAAGGATGAAGCGGCACAATGGCTTGAAACCTTTCCTCAAGGAAGTATAACTAGTTGGGATGAATTGGTTGCCAAGTTTCTAGCCAAATTTTCCTCACCCCAACAAAACATCAAGATGAAAGAAGGAGTACATCCATTCATACAAAGAGAGGAAGAACCACTGTTCAAAGCATGGGAGAGATACAAGAAATCAAATGACAAGGTAGATTTTCGAGCATTCTATGAAGGATTAACCTCCGAAACAAGAAAAGCAGTAGATTACTTCTCAGATGGCCTACTCAAGGCAACAGCAACCATCCAAGGAACTGCAGAGTTCAGTGACAAAAGAGCCAATAACCAACACTCATTTGAGACGCCACGGAATGCAATTTCAGAAAAGGGAGTAATGAATCTTGAAGGAGTGAGAGCAATCATGGATCAAAACAAGCAGCTACACCAGCAAACACAGCAGCAATTGGAATCAATAGCCAGACAAATTGATTCTCTACATTCAGCCACAGTGAATACACAATTTCCACCATGGAAACCACATTCTTATTTAAGAATGAGGGAATCTCAGTATCAGGAACAAAGGGACTTCAACTATAATAACCCCAACTTCCCAAACCTGCAAAAACATCACCATACCAACAAAAATCACTACACACCACCCCAATATACACACCTCCAACCTTATCCTGCCCCACCACCTGCCCAAAATGACTTCCATCAATCACCACAATTTACACAGTCACAACCAATCTTAAACCTTCAAAAACTCTATGTTCTAGAAATGATGATGGAAAGGTTTATGAAAATCCAAGAAATGACATTAATAGAGCAGGAGGACATAAGGAAAAACCAAGAGGCATATCTCAAGAGAATTGAAAGGTACATGGAACAAATGGTTCAAAACCCTGCTAAATTGGGTGAGAGAGAAGGAAATATATCCCTAAGAGCCACTGAAGATGACTCGAAGAACAATGAAAAAGCTGCTGAGTTGAAAGGGAAGACAGTTATGGAAAACAAGGAGAAGCCTACGGTAAGAGGAGGAAACCAAAGGCAACTGAGACTTCAACTTCCATGATCAGAGGATGAAGAATGTCAAGCTAGTGACAATAAAAGAGCGCTTGTTGGGAGGCAACCCAACCTGAGGTAGTTTTCTTTCCATAGTTATTTTAATAAAAAGGTTAATTAACTTCATCCATAATGCAAGAAGCTAAGTTTGGTGTTGCACACCAACACAATCTAAGGGAGAATGAAGGATTCTAAGTTTGGTGTTCCCACACCAAAGTCTTACTTAAAAGCACATTCTCACTTTCTGCATAATATAGGCTTCAAGCATACTGGATGAAATAGTTAGCCATTTTACTGCATTTCTTAGTTTCCAGTTCCATCACTTGTGAAAGAAAAAAAGAAATTATCACACATGGTTAACCATGGGCAAGGTACTAAGTTTGGTGTTCCCACACCAAAGTAAGTTCAAAAAGCCCGCAAATAAATCATGAAAATTAACCATTATTTCCAAGTGCTTGGGGAACAAGCAACTTTCAATATCATTGCAGAGGCCCATACAAGCTGTGAGAAGGATTAAGCATCATCAACCAAAGAGACAAAAGATGAACTTAAAGGCCAGCAATGATGATGATGAGAAGAAGGAAATCAAGCAAACTTCAACAGGTTGTATTGTTAAGTCTTTGTTTTGCATCAAATATTGCTGTGATTGAAAGTTGGATCATATCCTGATCTACCCTGCCTGTCTGCATAGTATAGTTTCTTTTCTATTTACCCCTGCCTGCATACATAGTAAAATTTCTTTCTTTATAATTCAATAAGCAAGATGTTTGATCATTCACAACATTCTTATCTTCAAAACTTGTTTGCACTCAATTTCCAAGAAATGCATCACATGAAAGTTATTTGGAAAGAAGGATTAAGGAATTAAACAATTTTGAGGCAAGCAAAAGATTAGGAGAAGTGGTGGTTCTGGTTATATGATTTTGTACTGAGGTTGCATGCTTGTGAAAACTTGCATGGGAGCTCATAGGCGGGACAGGAAGTTCAAAGAAGTATTGTGGAGATTCTCAAAAATCTATTGATCCAAGAAGCAGCAAACAAAACAAAAGAAAGAAAAGAAAATACAAAAACAAAAAGAACATGGTCCAAGGCTCTGAGCATCACTTACTAGGCAGAAAAGAAAGAAGAAACAATGACTCAAAGAGTTGTTAGCCTAGTAAAATGCTTGTGGTTGAAGTGTGTCAAGGAAAGAGGCTTGAGCAAGTAAATCCTTAGGGGTGCTTTAACACCTAATACCTTAAAACCAACTGGTTTAGGAGTATTGATTGAAAGCTTATCTAAAGAGCCGCTTTGAGACATGATACTTAGAGTCGAGACCAAGGCAGAAACTATAAGCTGCTTCAAGGTGATTACACATAAAGAGATCTCCATGGTACCATTTGAATGAAAATCCTAAGACCTACGACTCCCAATATGTAAGGACTAGTGAGCACTGAAGCCCTTGCATGAGCATATGATTTAGAGTTCACCCCACTGATACTTGATCACTTCACTCACTGCACTTTACAAGTGTTCCTCAATCCATCTTTATTGAAAGAACCTTGGAGCATAAATCTATTTCTTGCTTGGGGACAAGCAAGCTTTAAGTTTGGTGTTGTGATGACAAGTCATCTTAGCCCATTTTAGCTAGTCTTTTTCTTTAGTTTTCATTAGAATTATGCACTTTCTTGAGCTACAAGCAAGCTAATTGAGTAGAATTTCATGTTTCCCTTGATTGAACCAACCATATGTGAATTCATGCCATTTCATGAGGTTTTGAGCTATAATTGTTGCATATTGTGGAAGATTGAATACCTCATGATTTTGAGCAAAACTTTGATTAGTTTGGTTGATCAATGATAGGTGAAGAAGGCTTGGAGAAAGATTGAAGCAAAGAGGAATGGCTAGAAGTGAAGAATGGAAGTTGAAATTGAACTTGGAGGCTTGAAGTTAGCCCCAACGTTAGCCCCCTAACTTGGAGGCTAACGTTGGGCATGAAGTACTCCCTGGGCTCCCACGTTTGAGCCAACGTTAGCCCCCTAACTTGGAGGCTAACGTTGGCAAGAGAAACTTCATCCCTGGGCCACTAACGTTGGCACTTGAATCACAATGGGGGAGTAGGCAACGTTTGCGCCAACGTTAGCCCCCTAACGTGGAGGCTAACGTTGGCGCCAATCACACCAAGCAAGGCCAACGTTAGGGTCAAAGTTAGACCCCTAACGTTGGCGCCAACGTCCATACCAGAAGGATGTGGTTTACTGCTATGAAAAGTTGGGGTCAAAGTTAGACCCCTAACTTTGGCCCTAACGTTGAAGACCAACGTTGGCTAACTTCATTTCCGGTTCAATTGGTTCACTTCGGTTCTTCTTCAATCTTCAAGAGCAATCAACCAAGGCCTCTTTCAACCCAATTCCACCAAGAACAAAGGCCCAACTCAAGGCTTGAAGATCATTTTTGGAAAGTGTATAAATAGAATAGAATTCAAGTTATTAAGAGAGCTTTTCCTGGAGAGTTTTCCTTTAGAGCTTTTCTTTTAGAATTTTCATAATAGTTTTCGGAGAGCTTTTGAACTTGAGTGCACTTTAATTTCTTGTTTTCATTGCTTTCAATTTCATTTTACATTTTGTCTTGGATCTTGGATTGGAGAATTGAAGAAATTCTGTTTCAATCTCAATCTTGGATCTCTCTGCTTTATTTACTGAATTTCATTTCCGGTTTATCGTTCTTCATCTCTTTTCTTTGCAATTTACAATTTCCTTGCTATTGTTCTTGTTGGATCTAGGAAGGCATTGAGATCTAGACTTGGTTTTCTAGTCTCTGGGTCCTGAGATCTAAATTCTCATTTCAATTCTCTGTTTAATGCTTTCATTGTTCATTTACTTTGCTGTTATAAGATCCGGTTCAATCCCAATTCCCTTTTCCTCTTCTGTTTGATGCAATTTAGTTTTTCCTTGTTTAAATTTTGCAAATCCTCATCCCAATCCCCTTTACTTTTCAAGCAATTTACATTTCTTGCACTTTAAGATTCTGCAATTTACATTTCTTGCACTTTAAGTTTCTGTCATTTAATTTCTTGTTCTTTAAGTTTCAGCAATTTACTTTCCCGCTCTCTTTGATTTCATGCAATTTACATTCTGCAAATCACAAATCACCCAACCAACACTTGATTCGCTTGACTAAATCAACCACTAAGCTAAAATTGCTCAATCCTTCAATCCCTGTGGGATCGACCTCACTCCCGTGAGTTTTTATTACTTGACACGACCCGGTACACTTGCCGGCTAGTTTTGGGTGTTTTGGTAGAGATTCGTTTCTCACCAAAATATCTCATCAGAGGGTCAGCAGAACGTAAAAATAAATAAATAAATAAATAAATAAATAAATCTGGAAAAAAACTGTGAAAAAAACCGGAGGAGCTTCCCAAAGATGAGGCCATTACGGCTCGCCTTTAGGTGTCCTCCTCGGGATAGCGTCATTTAAAGAACGAGGGTCAGCAGAACGTAAAAAAAAAATAAAAAAAAAAAAAAAAAATTATCTGGAATAAAACTGTGAAAAAAACCGGAGGAGCTTGCCAAAGATGAGGCCATTACGGCTCGCCTTTAGGTGTCCTCCTCGGGATAGCGTCATTTAAAGAACGAGGGTCAGCAGAACGTAAAAAAAAAAAAAAAAAACCGGAAAAAAATCTTGAAAAAAACTGTGAAAAAAACCGGAGGAGCTTGCCAAAGATGAGGCCATTACGGCTCGCCTTTAGGTGTCCTCCTCGGGATAGCGTCATTTAAAGAACGAGGGTCAGCAGAACGTATAAAAAAAAAAAAAAAAAACCCGGAAAAAATAATCTGGAAAAAAACTGTGAAAAAAAACCGGAGGAGCTTGCCAAAGATGAGGCCATTAAGGCTCACCTTTAGGTGTCCTCCTCGGGATAGCGTCATTTAAAGAACGAGGGTCAGCAGAACGTAAAAAAAATAAAAAAAAAAAAAAGAAAAAAAAAACTGGAAAAAAACTGTGAAAAAAACCGGAGGAGCTTGCCAAAGATGAGGCCATTACGGCTCGCCTTTCGGTGTCCTCCTCTGGATAGCGTCATTTAAAGAACGATGGTCAGCAGAACGTAAAAAAAAAAAAAAAAAAAAAAAAAAAAAAAAAACCGAAAAAAAAAATCTGGAAAAAAAACTGTGAAAAAAAACCGGAGAAGCTTGCCAAAGATGAGGCTATTACGGCTCACCTTTAGGTGTCCTCCTCGGGATAGCGTCATTTAAAGAACGAGGGTCAGCAGAACGTAAAAAAAAAAAAAAAAAAAAAAACGGAAAAAAATCTGGAATAAAACTGTGAAAAAAACCGGAGGAGCTTGCCAAAGATGAGGCCATTACGGCTCGCCTTTAGGTGTCCTCCTCGGGATAGCGTCATTTAAAGAACGAGGGTCAGCAGAACGTTAAAAAAAAAAAAAACCAGAAATAAAATCTGGAATAAAACTGTGAAAAAAACCGGAGGAGCTTGCCAAAGATGAGGCCATTACGGCTCGCCTTTAGGTGTCCTCCTCGGGATAGCGTCATTTAAAAAACGAGGGTCAGCGGAAGGTAAAATAAAAAAAAAAAACCGGAAAAAAAATCTGGAAAAAAACAGTGAAAATAACCCGAGGAGCTTGCCAAAGATGAGGCCATTACGGCTCGCCTTTCGGTGTCCTCCTCGGGATAGAGTCATTTAAAGAACGAGGGACAGCAGAACGTAAAAAAAAAAAAAAAAAAAAAAAAAAAAAAAAAAAAACCCGGAAAAAAAAAACTGTGAAAAAAACCGGAGGAGCTTGCCAAAGATGAGGCCTTTACGGCTCGCCTTTAGGTGTCCTCCTCGGGATAGCGTCATTTAAAGAACGAGGGTCAGCAGAACGTCAAAAAAAAAAAAAAAAAAAAAAACCGGAAAAAAATCTTGAAAAAAACTGTGAAAAAAACCGGAGGAGCTTGCCAAAGATGAGGCCATTACGGCTCGCCTTTAGGTGTCCTCCTCGGGATAGCGTCATTTAAAGAACGAGGGTCAGCAGAACGTAAAAAAAAAAAAAAAAAGCCGGAAAAAATAATCTGGAAAAAAACTGTGAAAAAAAACCGGAGGAGCTTGCCAAAGATGAAGCCATTAAGGCTCACCTTTAGGTGTCCTCCTCGGGATAGCGTCATTTAAAGAACGAGGGTCAGCAGAACGTCAAAAAAAAAAAAAAAAAAAACCGGAAAAAAATCTTGAAAAAAACTGTGAAAAAAACCGGAGGAGCTTGCCAAAGATGAGGCCATTACGGCTCGCCTTTAGGTGTCCTCCTCGGGATAGCGTCATTTAAAGAACGAGGGTCAGCAGAACGTAAAAAAAAAAAAAGAAAAAAAAAAAAAAAAAAAAAAAAAAAAAAAACGGAAAAAATTCTGGAATAAAACTGTGAAAAAAAACCGGAGGAGCTTGCCAAAGATGAGGCCATTAAGGCTCACCTTTAGGTGTCCTCCTCGGGATAGCGTCATTTAAAGAACGAGGGTCAGCAGAACGTAAAAAATAAAAAAATAAAAAAATAAAAAAATAAAAAAATAAAAAAATGGAAAAAAACTGTGAAAAAAAACCGGAGGAGCTTGCCAAAGATGAGGCCATTACGGCTCGCCTTTAGGTGTCCTCCTCGGGATAGCGTCATTTAAAGAACGAGGGTCAGCAGAACGTAAAAAAAAAAAAATAAAATAAAAAATAAAAAAATAAAAAAATGGAAAAAAACTGTGAAAAAAAACCGGAGGAGCTTGCCAAAGATGAGGCTATTACGGCTCACCTTTAGGTGTCCTCCTTGGGATAGCGTCATTTAAAGAACGAGGGTCAGCAGAACATAAAAAAAAAAAAAAAAAAAAACGGAAAAAAATCTGGAATAAAACTGTGAAAAAAACCGGAGGAGCTTGCCAAAGATGAGGCCATTACGGCTCGCCTTTAGGTGTCCTCCTCGGGATAGCGTCATTTAAAGAACGAGGGTCAGCAGAACGTTAAAAAAAAAAAAAACCAGAAATAAAATCTGGAATAAAACTGTGAAAAAAACCGGAGGAGCTTGCCAAAGATGAGGCCATTACGGCTCGCCTTTAGGTGTCCTCCTCGGGATAGCGTCATTTAAAAAACGAGGGTCAGCGGAAGGTAAAATAAAAAAAAAAAACCGGAAAAAAAATCTGGAAAAAAACTGTGAAAATAACCCGAGGAGCTTGCCAAAGATGAGGCCATTACGGCTCGCCTTTCGGTGTCCTCCTCGGGATAGAGTCATTTAAAGAACGAGGGACAGCAGAACGTAAAAAAAAAAAAAAAAAAAAAAAAAAAAAAAAAAAAACCCGGAAAAAAAAAACTGTGAAAAAAACCGGAGGAGCTTGCCAAAGATGAGGCCATTACGGCTCGCCTTTAGGTGTCCTCCTCGGGATAGCGTCATTTAAAGAACGAGGGTCAGCAGAACGTCAAAAAAAAAAAAAAAAAAAAACCGGAAAAAAATCTTGAAAAAAACTGTGAAAAAAACCGGAGGAGCTTGCCAAAGATGAGGCCATTACGGCTCGCCTTTAGGTGTCCTCCTCGGGATAGCGTCATTTAAAGAACGAGGGTCAGCAGAACGTAAAAAAAAAAAAAAAAAAAAGCCGGAAAAAATAATCTGGAAAAAAACTGTGAAAAAAAACCGGAGGAGCTTGCCAAAGATGAAGCCATTAAGGCTCACCTTTAGGTGTCCTCCTCGGGATAGCGTCATTTAAAGAACGAGGGTCAGCAGAACGTCAAAAAAAAAAAAAAAAAAAACGGAAAAAAATCTTGAAAAAAACTGTGAAAAAAACCGGAGGAGCTTGCCAAAGATGAGGCCATTACGGCTCGCCTTTAGGTGTCCTCCTCGGGATAGCGTCATTTAAAGAACGAGGGTCAGCAGAACGTAAAAAAAAAAAAAGAAAAAAAAAAAAAAAAAAAAAAAAAAAAACGGAAAAAATTCTGGAATAAAACTGTGAAAAAAAACCGGAGGAGCTTGCCAAAGATGAGGCCATTAAGGCTCACCTTTAGGTGTCCTCCTCGGGATAGCGTCATTTAAAGAACGAGGGTCAGCAGAACGTAAAAAATAAAAAAATAAAAAAATAAAAAAATAAAAAAATAAAAAAATGGAAAAAAACTGTGAAAAAAAACCGGAGGAGCTTGCCAAAGATGAGGCCATTACGGCTCGCCTTTAGGTGTCCTCCTCGGGATAGCGTCATTTAAAGAACGAGGGTCAGCAGAACGTAAAAAAAAAAAAATAAAATAAAAAATAAAAAAATAAAAAAATGGAAAAAAACTGTGAAAAAAAACCGGAGGAGCTTGCCAAATATGAGGCTATTACGGCTCACCTTTAGGTGTCCTCCTTGGGATAGCGTCATTTAAAGAACGAGGGTCAGCAGAACATAAAAAAAAAAAAAAAAAAAAACGGAAAAAAATCTGGAATAAAACTGTGAAAAAAACCGGAGGAGCTTGCCAAAGATGAGGCCATTACGGCTCGCCTTTAGGTGTCCTCCTCGGGATAGCGTCATTTAAAGAACGAGGGTCAGCAGAACGTTAAAAAAAAAAAAAACCAGAAATAAAATCTGGAATAAAACTGTGAAAAAAACCGGAGGAGCTTGCCAAAGATGAGGCCATTACGGCTCGCCTTTAGGTGTCCTCCTCGGGATAGCGTCATTTAAAAAACGAGGGTCAGCGGAAGGTAAAATAAAAAAAAAAAACCGGAAAAAAAATCTGGAAAAAAACTGTGAAAATAACCCGAGGAGCTTGCCAAAGATGAGGCCATTACGGCTCGCCTTTCGGTGTCCTCCTCGGGATAGAGTCATTTAAAGAACGAGGGACAGCAGAACGTAAAAAAAAAAAAAAAAAAAAAAAAAAAAAAAAAAAACCCGGAAAAAAAAAACTGTGAAAAAAACCGGAGGAGCTTGCCAAAGATGAGGCCATTACGGCTCGCCTTTAGGTGTCCTCCTCGGGATAGCGTCATTTAAAGAACGAGGGTCAGCAGAACGTCAAAAAAAAAAAAAAAAAAAAAACCGGAAAAAAATCTTGAAAAAAACTGTGAAAAAAACCGGAGGAGCTTGCCAAAGATGAGGCCATTACGGCTCGCCTTTAGGTGTCCTCCTCGGGATAGCGTCATTTAAAGAACGAGGGTCAGCAGAACGTAAAAAAAAAAAAAAAAAAAAAAGCCGGAAAAAATAATCTGGAAAAAAACTGTGAAAAAAAACCGGAGGAGCTTGCCAAAGATGAAGCCATTAAGGCTCACCTTTAGGTGTCCTCCTCGGGATAGCGTCATTTAAAGAACGAGGGTCAGCAGAACGTCAAAAAAAAAAAAAAAAAAACCGGAAAAAAATCTTGAAAAAAACTGTGAAAAAAACCGGAGGAGCTTGCCAAAGATGAGGCCATTACGGCTCGCCTTTAGGTGTCCTCCTCGGGATAGCGTCATTTAAAGAACGAGGGTCAGCAGAACGTAAAAAAAAAAAAAAGAAAAAAAAAAAAAAAAAAAAAAAAAAAAAAACGGAAAAAATTCTGGAATAAAACTGTGAAAAAAAACCGGAGGAGCTTGCCAAAGATGAGGCCATTAAGGCTCACCTTTAGGTGTCCTCCTCGGGATAGCGTCATTTAAAGAACGAGGGTCAGCAGAACGTAAAAAATAAAAAAATAAAAAAATAAAAAAATAAAAAAATAAAAAAATGGAAAAAAACTGTGAAAAAAAACCGGAGGAGCTTGCCAAAGATGAGGCCATTACGGCTCGCCTTTAGGTGTCCTCCTCGGGATAGCGTCATTTAAAGAACGAGGGTCAGCAGAACGTAAAAAAAAAAAAATAAAATAAAAAATAAAAAAATAAAAAAATGGAAAAAAACTGTGAAAAAAAACCGGAGGAGCTTGCCAAAGATGAGGCTATTACGGCTCACCTTTAGGTGTCCTCCTTGGGATAGCGTCATTTAAAGAACGAGGGTCAGCAGAACATAAAAAAAAAAAAAAAAAAAAACGGAAAAAAATCTGGAATAAAACTGTGAAAAAAACCGGAGGAGCTTGCCAAAGATGAGGCCATTACGGCTCGCCTTTAGGTGTCCTCCTCGGGATAGCGTCATTTAAAGAACGAGGGTCAGCAGAACGTTAAAAAAAAAAAAACCAGAAATAAAATCTGGAATAAAACTGTGAAAAAAACCGGAGGAGCTTGCCAAAGATGAGGCCATTACGGCTCGCCTTTAGGTGTCCTCCTCGGGATAGCGTCATTTAAAAAACGAGGGTCAGCGGAAGGTAAAATAAAAAAAAAAACCGGAAAAAAAATCTGGAAAAAAACTGTGAAAATAACCCGAGGAGCTTGCCAAAGATGAGGCCATTACGGCTCGCCTTTCGGTGTCCTCCTCGGGATAGAGTCATTTAAAGAACGAGGGACAGCAGAACGTAAAAAAAAAAAAAAAAAAAAAAAAAAAAAAAAAAAAAAAAAAAAAAAAACCCGGAAAAAAAAAACTGTGAAAAAAACCGGAGGAGCTTGCCAAAGATGAGGCCATTACGGCTCGCCTTTAGGTGTCCTCCTCGGGATAGCGTCATTTAAAGAACGAGGGTCAGCAGAACGTCAAAAAAAAAAAAAAAAAAAAAAACCGGAAAAAAATCTTGAAAAAAACTGTGAAAAAAACCGGAGGAGCTTGCCAAAGATGAGGCCATTACGGCTCGCCTTTAGGTGTCCTCCTCGGGATAGCGTCATTTAAAGAACGAGGGTCAGCAGAACGTAAAAAAAAAAAAAAAAATCTGGAATAAAACTGTGAAAAAAACCGGAGGAGCTTGCCAAAGATGAGGCCATTACGGCTCGCCTTTAGGTGTCCTTCTCGGGACAGCGTCATTTAAAGAACGAGGGTCAGCAGAACGTAAAAAAAAAAAAAAAAAAAAAAAAAAAAAAAAAAAAAACCGAAAAAAAAAATCTGGAAAAAAAACCGGAGGAGCTTGCCAAAGATGAGGCCATTACGGCTCGCCTTTAGGTGTCCTCCTCGGGATAGCGTCATTTAAAGAACGAAGGTCAGCAGAACGTAAAAAAAAAAAAAAAAATCTGGAATAAAACTGTGAAAAAAACCGGAGGAGCTTGCCAAAGATGAGGCCATTACGGCTCGCCTTTAGGTGTCCTTCTCGGGACAGCGTCATTTAAAGAACGAGGGTCAGCAGAACGTAAAAAAAAAAAAAAAAAAAAAAAAAAAAAAAAAAAAAAACCGAAAAAAAAAATCTGGAAAAAAAACCGGAGGAGCTTGCCAAAGATGAGGCCATTACGGCTCGCCTTTAGGTGTCCTCCTCGGGATAGCGTCATTTAAAGAACGAAGGTCAGCAGAACGTAAAAAAAAAAAAAAAAAAAAAAAAAAAAAAAAA
>NC_142439.1:59785000-59800000 GCF_059453495.1 Arachis ipaensis | reverse complement strand
AAGATGAGGCCATTACGGCTCGCCTTTAGGTGTCCTCCTCGGGATAGTGTCATTTAAAGAACGAGGGTCAGCAGAACGTCAAAAAAAAAAAAAAAAAAAAAGCCGGAAAAAAATCTTGAAAAAAACTGTGAAAAAAACCGGAGGAGCTTGCCAAAGATGAGGCCATTACGGCTCGCCTTTAGGTGTCCTCCTCGGGATAGCGTCATTTAAAGAACGAGGGTCAGCAGAACGTAAAAAAAAAAAAAAAAAAAAAAAGCCGGAAAAAATAATCTGGAAAAAAACTGTGAAAAAAAACCGGAGGAGCTTGCCAAAGATGAGGCCATTACGGCTCGCCTTTAGGTGTCCTCCTCGGGATAGCGTCATTTAAAGAACGAGGGTCAGCAGAACGTAAAAAAAAAAAAAAAAAAATCTGGAATAAAACTGTGAAAAAAACCGAAAAAAAAAATCTGGAAAAAAAACCGGAGGAGCTTGCCAAAGATGAGGCTATTACGGCTCACCTTTAGGTGTCCTCCTCGGGATAGCGTCATTTAAAGAACGAGGGTCAGCAGAACGTTAAAAAAAAAAAAAAAAAAAAAAAAAACGGAAAAAAATCTGGAATAAAACTGTGAAAAAAACCGGAGGAGCTTGCCAAAGATGAGGCCATTACGGCTCGCCTTTAGGTGTCCTCCTCGGGATAGTGTCATTTAAAGAACGAGGGTCAGCAGAACGTAAAAAAAAAAAAAAAAAAAAAAAAAAAAAAAAAAAAAAAAAAAAAAAAAAACCAGAAATAAAATCTGGAATAAAACTGTGAAAAAAACCGGAGGAGCTTGCCAAAGATGAGGCCATTACGGCTCGCCTTTAGGTGTCCTCCTCGGGATAGCGTCATTTAAAGAACGAGGGTCCGCGGAAGGTAAAAAAAAAAAAAAAAAAAAAACAGAAAAAAAATCTGGAAAAAAACTGTGAAAATAACCCGAGGAGCTTGCCAAAGATGAGGCCATTACGGCTCGCCTTTCGGTGTCCTCCTCGGGATAGCGTCATTTAAAGAACGAGGGACAGCAGAACGTAAAAAAAAAAAAAAACCCGGAAAAAAAAACTGTGAAAAAAACTGGAGGAGCTTGCCAAAGATGAGGCCATTACGGGTCGCCTTTAGGTGTCCTCCTCGGGATAGCGTCATTTAAAGAACGAGGGTCAGCGGAAGGTAAAAAAAAAAAAAAAAAAACCTGAAAAAAAAATCTGGAAAAAAACTGTGAAAATAACCCGAGGAGCTTGCCAAAGATGAGGCCATTAAGGCTCACCTTTAGGTGTCCTCCTCGGGATAGCGTCATTTAAAGAACGAGGGTCAGCAGAACGTAAAAAAAAAAAAAAAAAAAAAAAATCTGGAAAAAAAACTGTGAAAAAAAACCGGAGGAGCTTGCCAAAGATGAGGCTATTACGGCTCACCTTTAGGTGTCCTCCTCGGGATAGCGTCATTTAAAGAACGAGGGTCAGCAGAACGTAATAAAAAAAAAATCTGGAATAAAACTGTGAAAAAAACCGGAGGAGCTTGCCAAAGATGAGGCCATTACGGCTCGCCTTTAAGTGTCCTCCTCGGGATAGCGTCATTTAAAGAACGAGGGTCAGCATAACGTAAAAAAAAAAAAAAAAAAAAAAAACCGGAAAAAAAAACTGTGAAAAAAACCGGAGGAGCTTGCCAAAGATGAGGCCATTACGGCTCGCCTTTAGGTGTCCTCCTCGGGATAGCGTCATTTAAAGAACGAGGGTTAGCAGAACGTAAAAAATAAATAAATAAATAAATAAATCTGGAAAAAAACTGTGAAAAAAACCGGAGGAGCTTGCCAAAGATGAGGCCATTACGGCTCGCCTTTAGGTGTCCTCCTCGGGATAGCGTCATTTAAAGAACGAGGGTCAGCAGAACGTAAAAAAAAAAAAATAAAAAAAAATCTGGAATAAAACTGTGAAAAAAACCGGAGGAGCTTGCCAAAGATGAGGCCATTACGGGTCGCCTTTAGGTGTCCTCCTCGGGATAGCGTCATTTAAAGAACGAGGGTCAGCAGAACGTCAAAAAAAAAAAAAAAAAAAACCGGAAAAAAATCTTGAAAAAAACTGTGAAAAAAACCGGAGGAGCTTGCCAAAGATGAGGCCATTACGGCTCGCCTTTAGGTGTTCTCCTCGGGATAGCGTCATTTAAAGAACGAGGGTCAGCAGAACGTATAAAAAAAAAAAAAAAGCCGGAAAAAATAATATGGAAAAAAACTGTGAAAAAAAACCGGAGGAGCTTGCCAAAGATGAGGCCATTAAGACTCATCTTTAGGTGTCCTCCTCGGGATAGCGTCATTTAAAGAACGAGGGTCAGCAGAACGTATAAAAAAAAAAAAAAAAAAAAAAAAATCTGGAAATAAAACTGTGAAAAAAAACCGGAGGAGCTTGCCAAAGATGAGGCTATTACGGCTCACCTTTAGGTGTCCTCCTCGGGATAGCGTCATTTAAAGAACGAGGGTCAGCAGAACGTATAAAAAAAAAAAAAATCTGGAATAAAACTGTGAAAAAAACCGGAGGAGCTTGCCAAAGATGAGGCCATTACGGCTCGCCTTTAGGTGTCCTCCTCGGGATAGCGTCATTTAAAGAACGAGGGTCAGCAGAACGGAAAAAAAAAAAAAAAAAAAAACCGGAAAAAATAATCTGGAAAAAAACTGTGAAAAAAAACCGGAGGAGCTTGCCAAAGATGAGGCCATTAAGGCTCGCCTTTAGGTGTCCTCCTCGGGATAGCGTCATTTAAAGAACGAGGGTCAGCAGAACGTAAAAAAAAAAAAAAAAAAAAAAAAATCTGGAATAAAACTGTGAAAAAAACCGGAGGAGCTTGCCAAAGATGAGGCCATTACGGCTCGCCTTTAGGTGTCCTCCTCGGGATAGCGTCATTTAAAGAACGAGGGACAGCAGAACGTAAAAAAAAAAAAAAAAAAAAAACCCGGAAAAAAAAAACTGTGAAAAAAACCGGAGGAGCTTGCCAAAGATGAGGCCATTACGGCTCGCCTTTAGGTGTCCTCCTCGGGATAGCGTCATTTAAAGAACGAGGGTCAGCAGAACGTAAAAAAAAAAAATAAAAAAAAATCTGGAATAAAACTGTGAAAAAAACCGGAGGAGCTTGCCAAAGATGAGGCCATTACGGCTCGCCTTTAGGTGTCCTCCTCGGGATAGTGTCATTTAAAGAACGAGGGTCAGCAGAACGTCAAAAAAAAAAAAAAAAAAAACCGGAAAAAAATCTTGAAAAAAACTGTGAAAAAAACCGGAGGAGCTTGCCAAAGATGAGGCCATTACGGCTCGCCTTTAGGTGTCCTCCTCGGGATAGCGTCATTTAAAGAACGAGGGTCAGCAGAACGTAAAAAAAAAAAAAAAAAAAAAAAGCCGGAAAAAATAATCTGGAAAAAAACTGTGAAAAAAAACCGGAGGAGCTTGCCAAAGATGAGGCCATTACGGCTCGCCTTTAGGTGTCCTCCTCGGTATAGCGTCATTTAAAGAACGAGGGTCAGCAGAACGTAAAAAAAAAAAAAAAAAATCTGGAATAAAACTGTGAAAAAAACCGAAAAAAAAAATCTGGAAAAAAAACCGGAGGAGCTTGCCAAAGATGAGGCTATTACGGCTCACCTTTAGGTGTCCTCCTCGGGATAGCGTCATTTAAAGAACGAGGGTCAGCAGAACGTTAAAAAAAAAAAAAAAAAAAAAAAAAAACGGAAAAAAATCTGGAATAAAACTGTGAAAAAAACCGGAGGAGCTTGCCAAAGATGAGGCCATTACGGCTCGCCTTTAGGTGTCCTCCTCGGGATAGCGTCATTTAAAGAACGAGGGTCAGCAGAACGTAAAAAAAAAAAAAAAAAAAAAAAAAAAAAAAAAAAAAAAAAAAACCAGAAATAAAATCTGGAATAAAACTGTGAAAAAAACCGGAGGAGCTTGCCAAAGATGAGGCCATTACGGCTCGCCTTTAGGTGTCCTCCTCGGGATAGCGTCATTTAAAGAACGAGGGTCCGCGGAAGGTAAAAAAAAAAAAAAAAAAAACAGAAAAAAAAATCTGGAAAAAAACTGTGAAAATAACCCGAGGAGCTTGCCAAAGATGAGGCCATTACGGCTCGCCTTTCGGTGTCCTCCTCGGGATAGCGTCATTTAAAGAACGAGGGACAGCAGAACGTAAAAAAAAAAAAAAACCCGGAAAAAAAAAACTGTGAAAAAAACCGGAGGAGCTTGCCAAAGATGAGGCCATTACGGCTCGCCTTTAGGTGTTCTCCTCGGGATAGCGTCATTTAAAGAACGAGGGTCAGCGGAAGGTAAAAAAAAAAAAAAAAAACCTGAAAAAAAAATCTGGAAAAAAACTGTGAAAATAACCCGAGGAGCTTGCCAAAGATGAGGCCATTAAGGCTCACCTTTAGGTGTCCTCCTCGGGATAGCGTCATTTAAAGAACGAGGGTCAGCAGAACGTAAAAAAAAAAAAAAAAAAAAAAAATCTGGAAAAAAAACTGTGAAAAAAAACCGGAGGAGCTTGCCAAAGATGAGGCTATTACGGCTCACCTTTAGGTGTCCTCCTCGGGATAGCGTCATTTAAAGAACGAGGGTCAGCAGAACGTAATAAAAAAAAAAAATCTGGAATAAAACTGTGAAAAAAACCGAAAAAAAAAATCTGGAAAAAAAACCGGAGGAGCTTGCCAAAGATGAGGCTATTACGGCTCACCTTTAGGTGTCCTCCTCGGGATAGCGTCATTTAAAGAACGAGGGTCAGCAGAACGTTAAAAAAAAAAAAAAAAAAAAAAAAAACGGAAAAAAATCTGGAATAAAACTGTGAAAAAAACCGGAGGAGCTTGCCAAAGATGAGGCCATTACGGCTCGCCTTTAGGTGTCCTCCTCGGGATAGTGTCATTTAAAGAACGAGGGTCAGCAGAACGTAAAAAAAAAAAAAAAAAAAAAAAAAAAAAAAAA
The DNA here is from genome assembly GCF_059453495.1 of Arachis ipaensis. NCBI lineage: Eukaryota > Viridiplantae > Streptophyta > Magnoliopsida > Fabales > Fabaceae > Arachis > Arachis ipaensis. Next base: position 59,795,059 of record NC_142439.1, on the reverse strand, counting down.
AAAAAAAAAAAAAAAAAAAAAAAAAAAAAAAAAACCAGAAATAAAATCTGGAATAAAACTGTGAAAAAAACCGGAGGAGCTTGCCAAAGATGAGGCCATTACGGCTCGCCTTTAGGTGTCCTCCTCGGGATAGCGTCATTTAAAGAACGAGGGTCCGCGGAAGGTAAAAAAAAAAAAAAAAAAAAAACAGAAAAAAAAATCTGGAAAAAAACTGTGAAAATAACCCGAGGAGCTTGCCAAAGATGAGGCCATTACGGCTCGCCTTTCGGTGTCCTCCTCGGGATAGCGTCATTTAAAGAACGAGGGACAGCAGAACGTAAAAAAAAAAAAAAACCCGGAAAAAAAAACTGTGAAAAAAACCGGAGGAGCTTGCCAAAGATGAGGCCATTACGGGTCGCCTTTAGGTGTCCTCCTCGGGATAGCGTCATTTAAAGAACGAGGGTCAGCGGAAGGTAAAAAAAAAAAAAAAAAACCTGAAAAAAAAATCTGGAAAAAAACTGTGAAAATAACCCGAGGAGCTTGCCAAAGATGAGGCCATTAAGGCTCACCTTTAGGTGTCCTCCTCGGGATAGCGTCATTTAAAGAACGAGGGTCAGCAGAACGTAAAAAAAAAAAAAAAAAAAAAAATCTGGAAAAAAAACTGTGAAAAAAAACCGGAGGAGCTTGCCAAAGATGAGGCTATTACGGCTCACCTTTAGGTGTCCTCCTCGGGATAGCGTCATTTAAAGAACGAGGGTCAGCAGAACGTAATAAAAAAAAAATCTGGAATAAAACTGTGAAAAAAACCGGAGGAGCTTGCCAAAGATGAGGCCATTACGGCTCGCCTTTAAGTGTCCTCCTCGGGATAGCGTCATTTAAAGAACGAGGGTCAGCATAACGTAAAAAAAAAAAAAAAAAAAAAAACAGGAAAAAAAAACTGTGAAAAAAACCGGAGGAGCTTGCCAAAGATGAGGCCATTACGGCTCGCCTTTAGGTGTCCTCCTCGGGATAGCGTCATTTAAAGAACGAGGGTTAGCAGAACGTAAAAAATAAATAAATAAATAAATAAATCTGGAAAAAAACTGTGAAAAAAACCGGAGGAGCTTGCCAAAGATGAGGCCATTACGGCTCGCCTTTAGGTGTCCTCCTCGGGATAGCGTCATTTAAAGAACGAGGGTCAGCAGAACGTAAAAAAAAAAAAAATAAAAAAAAATCTGGAATAAAACTGTGAAAAAAACCGGAGGAGCTTGCCAAAGATGAGGCCATTACGGGTCGCCTTTAGGTGTCCTCCTCGGGATAGCGTCATTTAAAGAACGAGGGTCAGCAGAACGTCAAAAAAAAAAAAAAAAAAAACCGGAAAAAAATCTTGAAAAAAACTGTGAAAAAAACCGGAGGAGCTTGCCAAAGATGAGGCCATTACGGCTCGCCTTTAGGTGTTCTCCTCGGGATAGCGTCATTTAAAGAACGAGGGTCAGCAGAACGTATAAAAAAAAAAAAAAAGCCGGAAAAAATAATATGGAAAAAAACTGTGAAAAAAAACCGGAGGAGCTTGCCAAAGATGAGGCCATTAAGACTCACCTTTAGGTGTCCTCCTCGGGATAGCGTCATTTAAAGAACGAGGGTCAGCAGAACGTATAAAAAAAAAAAAAAAAAAAAAAATCTGGAAATAAAACTGTGAAAAAAAACCGGAGGAGCTTGCCAAAGATGAGGCTATTACGGCTCACCTTTAGGTGTCCTCCTCGGGATAGCGTCATTTAAAGAACGAGGGTCAGCAGAACGTATAAAAAAAAAAAAAATCTGGAATAAAACTGTGAAAAAAACCGGAGGAGCTTGCCAAAGATGAGGCCATTACGGCTCGCCTTTAGGTGTCCTCCTCGGGATAGCGTCATTTAAAGAACGAGGGTCAGCAGAACGGAAAAAAAAAAAAAAAAAAAAAAACCGGAAAAAATAATCTGGAAAAAAACTGTGAAAAAAAACCGGAGGAGCTTGCCAAAGATGAGGCCATTAAGGCTCGCCTTTAGGTGTCCTCCTCGGGATAGCGTCATTTAAAGAACGAGGGTCAGCAGAACGTAAAAAAAAAAAAAAAAAAAAAATCTGGAATAAAACTGTGAAAAAAACCGGAGGAGCTTGCCAAAGATGAGGCCATTACGGCTCGCCTTTAGGTGTCCTCCTCGGGATAGCGTCATTTAAAGAACGAGGGACAGCAGAACGTAAAAAAAAAAAAAAAAAAAAAAAAAAACCCGGAAAAAAAAAACTGTGAAAAAAACCGGAGGAGCTTGCCAAAGATGAGGCCATTACGGCTCGCCTTTAGGTGTCCTCCTCGGGATAGCGTCATTTAAAGAACGAGGGTCAGCAGAACGTAAAAAAAAAAATAAAAAAAAATCTGGAATAAAACTGTGAAAAAAACCGGAGGAGCTTGCCAAAGATGAGGCCATTACGGCTCGCCTTTAGGTGTCCTCCTCGGGATAGTGTCATTTAAAGAACGAGGGTCAGCAGAACGTCAAAAAAAAAAAAAAAAAAAAAAAACCGGAAAAAAATCTTGAAAAAAACTGTGAAAAAAACCGGAGGAGCTTGCCAAAGATGAGGCCATTACGGCTCGCCTTTAGGTGTCCTCCTCGGGATAGCGTCATTTAAAGAACGAGGGTCAGCAGAACGTAAAAAAAAAAAAAAAAAAAAAAAAAAGCCGGAAAAAATAATCTGGAAAAAAACTGTGAAAAAAAACCGGAGGAGCTTGCCAAAGATGAGGCCATTACGGCTCGCCTTTAGGTGTCCTCCTCGGTATAGCGTCATTTAAAGAACGAGGGTCAGCAGAACGTAAAAAAAAAAAAAAAATCTGGAATAAAACTGTGAAAAAAACCGAAAAAAAAAATCTGGAAAAAAAACCGGAGGAGCTTGCCAAAGATGAGGCTATTACGGCTCACCTTTAGGTGTCCTCCTCGGGATAGCGTCATTTAAAGAACGAGGGTCAGCAGAACGTTAAAAAAAAAAAAAAAAAAAAAAAAAACGGAAAAAAATCTGGAATAAAACTGTGAAAAAAACCGGAGGAGCTTGCCAAAGATGAGGCCATTACGGCTCGCCTTTAGGTGTCCTCCTCGGGATAGCGTCATTTAAAGAACGAGGGTCAGCAGAACGTAAAAAAAAAAAAAAAAAAAAAAAAAAAAAAAAAAAAAAAAAAAACCAGAAATAAAATCTGGAATAAAACTGTGAAAAAAACCGGAGGAGCTTGCCAAAGATGAGGCCATTACGGCTCGCCTTTAGGTGTCCTCCTCGGGATAGCGTCATTTAAAGAACGAGGGTCCGCGGAAGGTAAAAAAAAAAAAAAAAAAAACAGAAAAAAAAATCTGGAAAAAAACTGTGAAAATAACCCGAGGAGCTTGCCAAAGATGAGGCCATTACGGCTCGCCTTTCGGTGTCCTCCTCGGGATAGCGTCATTTAAAGAACGAGGGACAGCAGAACGTAAAAAAAAAAAAAAACCCGGAAAAAAAAACTGTGAAAAAAACCGGAGGAGCTTGCCAAAGATGAGGCCATTACGGCTCGCCTTTAGGTGTTCTCCTCGGGATAGCGTCATTTAAAGAACGAGGGTCAGCGGAAGGTAAAAAAAAAAAAAAAAAACCTGAAAAAAAAATCTGGAAAAAAACTGTGAAAATAACCCGAGGAGCTTGCCAAAGATGAGGCCATTAAGGCTCACCTTTAGGTGTCCTCCTCGGGATAGCGTCATTTAAAGAACGAGGGTCAGCAGAACGTAAAAAAAAAAAAAAAAAAAAAAAATCTGGAAAAAAAACTGTGAAAAAAAACCGGAGGAGCTTGCCAAAGATGAGGCTATTACGGCTCACCTTTAGGTGTCCTCCTCGGGATAGCGTCATTTAAAGAACGAGGGTCAGCAGAACGTAATAAAAAAAAAAAATCTGGAATAAAACTGTGAAAAAAACCGAAAAAAAAAATCTGGAAAAAAAACCGGAGGAGCTTGCCAAAGATGAGGCTATTACGGCTCACCTTTAGGTGTCCTCCTCGGGATAGCGTCATTTAAAGAACGAGGGTCAGCAGAACGTTAAAAAAAAAAAAAAAAAAAAAAAAAACGGAAAAAAATCTGGAATAAAACTGTGAAAAAAACCGGAGGAGCTTGCCAAAGATGAGGCCATTACGGCTCGCCTTTAGGTGTCCTCCTCGGGATAGTGTCATTTAAAGAACGAGGGTCAGCAGAACGTAAAAAAAAAAAAAAAAAAAAAAAAAAAAAAAAAAAAAAAAAAAAAAAAAAAAAAAAAAAAAAAAAAACCAGAAATAAAATCTGGAATAAAACTGTGAAAAAAACCGGAGGAGCTTGCCAAAGATGAGGCCATTACGGCTCGCCTTTAGGTGTCCTCCTCGGGATAGCGTCATTTAAAGAACGAGGGTCCGCGGAAGGTAAAAAAAAAAAAAAAAAAAAAACAGAAAAAAAAATCTGGAAAAAAACTGTGAAAATAACCCGAGGAGCTTGCCAAAGATGAGGCCATTACGGCTCGCCTTTCGGTGTCCTCCTCGGGATAGCGTCATTTAAAGAACGAGGGACAGCAGAACGTAAAAAAAAAAAAAAACCCGGAAAAAAAAACTGTGAAAAAAACCGGAGGAGCTTGCCAAAGATGAGGCCATTACGGGTCGCCTTTAGGTGTCCTCCTCGGGATAGCGTCATTTAAAGAACGAGGGTCAGCGGAAGGTAAAAAAAAAAAAAAAAAACCTGAAAAAAAAATCTGGAAAAAAACTGTGAAAATAACCCGAGGAGCTTGCCAAAGATGAGGCCATTAAGGCTCACCTTTAGGTGTCCTCCTCGGGATAGCGTCATTTAAAGAACGAGGGTCAGCAGAACGTAAAAAAAAAAAAAAAAAAAAAAATCTGGAAAAAAAACTGTGAAAAAAAACCGGAGGAGCTTGCCAAAGATGAGGCTATTACGGCTCACCTTTAGGTGTCCTCCTCGGGATAGCGTCATTTAAAGAACGAGGGTCAGCAGAACGTAATAAAAAAAAAATCTGGAATAAAACTGTGAAAAAAACCGGAGGAGCTTGCCAAAGATGAGGCCATTACGGCTCGCCTTTAAGTGTCCTCCTCGGGATAGCGTCATTTAAAGAACGAGGGTCAGCATAACGTAAAAAAAAAAAAAAAAAAAAAAACAGGAAAAAAAAACTGTGAAAAAAACCGGAGGAGCTTGCCAAAGATGAGGCCATTACGGCTCGCCTTTAGGTGTCCTCCTCGGGATAGCGTCATTTAAAGAACGAGGGTTAGCAGAACGTAAAAAATAAATAAATAAATAAATAAATCTGGAAAAAAACTGTGAAAAAAACCGGAGGAGCTTGCCAAAGATGAGGCCATTACGGCTCGCCTTTAGGTGTCCTCCTCGGGATAGCGTCATTTAAAGAACGAGGGTCAGCAGAACGTAAAAAAAAAAAAAATAAAAAAAAATCTGGAATAAAACTGTGAAAAAAACCGGAGGAGCTTGCCAAAGATGAGGCCATTACGGGTCGCCTTTAGGTGTCCTCCTCGGGATAGCGTCATTTAAAGAACGAGGGTCAGCAGAACGTCAAAAAAAAAAAAAAAAAAAACCGGAAAAAAATCTTGAAAAAAACTGTGAAAAAAACCGGAGGAGCTTGCCAAAGATGAGGCCATTACGGCTCGCCTTTAGGTGTTCTCCTCGGGATAGCGTCATTTAAAGAACGAGGGTCAGCAGAACGTATAAAAAAAAAAAAAAAGCCGGAAAAAATAATATGGAAAAAAACTGTGAAAAAAAACCGGAGGAGCTTGCCAAAGATGAGGCCATTAAGACTCACCTTTAGGTGTCCTCCTCGGGATAGCGTCATTTAAAGAACGAGGGTCAGCAGAACGTATAAAAAAAAAAAAAAAAAAAAAAATCTGGAAATAAAACTGTGAAAAAAAACCGGAGGAGCTTGCCAAAGATGAGGCTATTACGGCTCACCTTTAGGTGTCCTCCTCGGGATAGCGTCATTTAAAGAACGAGGGTCAGCAGAACGTATAAAAAAAAAAAAAATCTGGAATAAAACTGTGAAAAAAACCGGAGGAGCTTGCCAAAGATGAGGCCATTACGGCTCGCCTTTAGGTGTCCTCCTCGGGATAGCGTCATTTAAAGAACGAGGGTCAGCAGAACGGAAAAAAAAAAAAAAAAAAAAAAACCGGAAAAAATAATCTGGAAAAAAACTGTGAAAAAAAACCGGAGGAGCTTGCCAAAGATGAGGCCATTAAGGCTCGCCTTTAGGTGTCCTCCTCGGGATAGCGTCATTTAAAGAACGAGGGTCAGCAGAACGTAAAAAAAAAAAAAAAAAAAAAATCTGGAATAAAACTGTGAAAAAAACCGGAGGAGCTTGCCAAAGATGAGGCCATTACGGCTCGCCTTTAGGTGTCCTCCTCGGGATAGCGTCATTTAAAGAACGAGGGACAGCAGAACGTAAAAAAAAAAAAAAAAAAAAAAAAAAACCCGGAAAAAAAAAACTGTGAAAAAAACCGGAGGAGCTTGCCAAAGATGAGGCCATTACGGCTCGCCTTTAGGTGTCCTCCTCGGGATAGCGTCATTTAAAGAACGAGGGTCAGCAGAACGTAAAAAAAAAAATAAAAAAAAATCTGGAATAAAACTGTGAAAAAAACCGGAGGAGCTTGCCAAAGATGAGGCCATTACGGCTCGCCTTTAGGTGTCCTCCTCGGGATAGTGTCATTTAAAGAACGAGGGTCAGCAGAACGTCAAAAAAAAAAAAAAAAAAAAAAAACCGGAAAAAAATCTTGAAAAAAACTGTGAAAAAAACCGGAGGAGCTTGCCAAAGATGAGGCCATTACGGCTCGCCTTTAGGTGTCCTCCTCGGGATAGCGTCATTTAAAGAACGAGGGTCAGCAGAACGTAAAAAAAAAAAAAAAAAAAAAAAAAAGCCGGAAAAAATAATCTGGAAAAAAACTGTGAAAAAAAACCGGAGGAGCTTGCCAAAGATGAGGCCATTACGGCTCGCCTTTAGGTGTCCTCCTCGGTATAGCGTCATTTAAAGAACGAGGGTCAGCAGAACGTAAAAAAAAAAAAAAAATCTGGAATAAAACTGTGAAAAAAACCGAAAAAAAAAATCTGGAAAAAAAACCGGAGGAGCTTGCCAAAGATGAGGCTATTACGGCTCACCTTTAGGTGTCCTCCTCGGGATAGCGTCATTTAAAGAACGAGGGTCAGCAGAACGTTAAAAAAAAAAAAAAAAAAAAAAAAAACGGAAAAAAATCTGGAATAAAACTGTGAAAAAAACCGGAGGAGCTTGCCAAAGATGAGGCCATTACGGCTCGCCTTTAGGTGTCCTCCTCGGGATAGCGTCATTTAAAGAACGAGGGTCAGCAGAACGTAAAAAAAAAAAAAAAAAAAAAAAAAAACCAGAAATAAAATCTGGAATAAAACTGTGAAAAAAACCGGAGGAGCTTGCCAAAGATGAGGCCATTACGGCTCGCCTTTAGGTGTCCTCCTCGGGATAGCGTCATTTAAAGAACGAGGGTCCGCGGAAGGTAAAAAAAAAAAAAAAAAAAACAGAAAAAAAAATCTGGAAAAAAACTGTGAAAATAACCCGAGGAGCTTGCCAAAGATGAGGCCATTACGGCTCGCCTTTCGGTGTCCTCCTCGGGATAGCGTCATTTAAAGAACGAGGGACAGCAGAACGTAAAAAAAAAAAAAAACCCGGAAAAAAAAACTGTGAAAAAAACCGGAGGAGCTTGCCAAAGATGAGGCCATTACGGCTCGCCTTTAGGTGTTCTCCTCGGGATAGCGTCATTTAAAGAACGAGGGTCAGCGGAAGGTAAAAAAAAAAAAAAAAAACCTGAAAAAAAAATCTGGAAAAAAACTGTGAAAATAACCCGAGGAGCTTGCCAAAGATGAGGCCATTAAGGCTCACCTTTAGGTGTCCTCCTCGGGATAGCGTCATTTAAAGAACGAGGGTCAGCAGAACGTAAAAAAAAAAAAAAAAAAAAAAATCTGGAAAAAAAACTGTGAAAAAAAACCGGAGGAGCTTGCCAAAGATGAGGCTCTTACGGCTCACCTTTAGGTGTCCTCCTCGGGATAGCGTCATTTAAAGAACGAGGGTCAGCAGAACGTAATAAAAAAAAAAATCTGGAATAAAACTGTGAAAAAAACCGGAGGAGCTTGCCAAAGATGAGGCCATTACGGCTCGCCTTTAAGTGTCCTCCTCGGGATAGCGTCATTTAAAGAACGAGGGTCAGCAGAACGTAAAAAAAAAAAAAAAAAAACCGGAAAAAAAAACTGTGAAAAAAACCGGAGGAGCTTGCCAAAGATGAGGCCATTACGGCTCGCCTTTAGGTGTCCTCCTCGGGATAGCGTCATTTAAAGAACGAGGGTTAGCAGAACGTAAAAAATAAATAAATAAATAAATAAATCTGGAAAAAAACTGTGAAAAAAACCGGAGGAGCTTGCCAAAGATGAGGCCATTACGGCTCGCCTTTAGGTGTCCTCCTCGGGATAGCGTCATTTAAAGAACGAGGGTCAGCAGAACGTAAAAAAAAAAAATAAAAAAAAATCTGGAATAAAACTGTGAAAAAAACCGGAGGAGCTTGCCAAAGATGAGGCCATTACGGGTCGCCTTTAGGTGTCCTCCTCGGGATAGCGTCATTTAAAGAACGAGGGTCAGCAGAACGTCAAAAAAAAAAAAAAAAAAACCGGAAAAAAATCTTGAAAAAAACTGTGAAAAAAACCGGAGGAGCTTGCCAAAGATGAGGCCATTACGGCTCGCCTTTAGGTGTTCTCCTCGGGATAGCGTCATTTAAAGAACGAGGGTCAGCAGAACGTATAAAAAAAAAAAAAAAGCCGGAAAAAATAATCTGGAATAAAACTGTGAAAAAAAACCGGAGGAGCTTGCCAAAGATGAGGCCGTTAAGACTCACCTTTAGGTGTCCTCCTCGGGATAGCGTCATTTAAAGAACGAGGGTCAGCAGAACGTATAAAAAAAAAAAAAAAAAATCTGGAAAAAAAACTGTGAAAAAAAACCGGAGGAGCTTGCCAAAGATGAGGCTATTACGGCTCACCTTTAGGTGTCCTCCTCGGGATAGCGTCATTTAAAGAACGAGGGTCAGCAGAACGTATAAAAAAAAAAAAAATCTGGAATAAAACTGTGAAAAAAACCGGAGGAGCTTGCCAAAGATGAGGCCATTACGGCTCGCCTTTAGGTGTCCTCCTCGGGATAGCGTCATTTAAAGAACGAGGGTCAGCAGAACGTAAAAAAAAAAAAAAAAAAAAAAAACCGGAAAAAATAATCTGGAAAAAAACTGTGAAAAAAAACCGGAGGAGCTTGCCAAAGATGAGGCCATTAAGGCTCGCCTTTAGGTGTCCTCCTCGGGATAGCGTCATTTAAAGAACGAGGGTCAGCAGAACGTAAAAAAAAAAAAAAAAAAAAAAAAATCTGGAATAAAACTGTGAAAAAAACCGGAGGAGCTTGCCAAAGATGAGGCCATTACGGCTCGCCTTTAGGTGTCCTCCTCGGGATAGCGTCATTTAAAGAACGAGGGTCAGCGGAAGGTAAAAAAAAAAAAAACCGGAAAAAAAAATCTGGAAAAAAACTGTAAAAATAACCCGAGGAGCTTGCCAAAGATGAGGCCATTACGGCTCGCCTTTCGGTGTCCTCCTCGGGATAGCGTCATTTAAAGAATGAGGGACAGCAGAACGTAAAAAAAAAAAAAAAAAAAACCCGGAAAAAAAAACTGTGAAAAAAACCGGAGGAGCTTGCCAAAGATGAGGCCATTACGGCTCGCCTTTAGGTGTCCTCCTCGGGATAGCGTCATTTAAAGAACGAGGGTCAGCGGAAGGTAAAAAAAAAAAAAAAAAAAAACCGGAAAAAAAAATCTGGAAAAAAACTGTGAAAATAACCCGAGGAGCTTGCCAAAGATGAGGCCATTAAGGCTCACCTTTAGGTGTCCTCCTCGGGATAGCGTCATTTAAAGAACGAGGGTCAGCAGAACGTAAAAAAAAAAAAAAAAAATTCTGGAAAAAAACTATGAAAAAAACCGGAGGAGCTTGCCAAAGATGAGGCTATTACGGCTCACCTTTAGGTGTCCTCCTCGGGATAGCGTCATTT
>NC_142439.1:59770000-59782500 GCF_059453495.1 Arachis ipaensis | reverse complement strand
CCGGAAAAAAACTGTGAAAATAACCCGAGGAGCTTGCCAAAGATGAGGCCATTAAGGCTCACCTTTAGGTGTCCTCCTCGGGATAGCGTCATTTAAAGAACGAGGGTCAGCAGAACGTAAAAAAAAAAAAAAAAAAAAATCTGTAATAAAACTGTGAAAAAAACCGGAGGAGCTTGCCAAAGATGAGGCCATTACGGCTCGCCTTTAGGTGTCCTCCTCGGGATAGCGTCATTTAAAGAACGAGCGTCAGCAGAACGTTAAAAAAAAAAAAAAAAAAAAAAAAAAAAAAAAAAACCAGAAATAAAATCTGGAATAAAACTGTCAAAAAAACCGGAGGAGCTTGCCAAAGATGAGGCCATTACGGCTCGCCTTTAGGTGTCCTCCTCGGGATAGCGTCATTTAAAGAACGAGGGTCCGCGGAAGGTAAAAAAAAAAAAAAACGGAAAAAAAAATCTGGAAAAAAACTGTGAAAATAACCCGAGGAGCTTGCCAAAGATGAGGCCATTACGGCTCGCCTTTCGGTGTCCTCCTCGGGATAGCGTCATTTAAAGAACGAGGGACAGCAGAACGTAAAAAAAAAAGAAAAAAAAAAACCCGGAAAAAAAAAACTGTGAAAAAAACCGGAGGAGCTTGCCAAAGATGAGGCCATTACGGCTCGCCTTTAGGTGTCCTCCTCGGGATAGCGTCATTTAAAGAACGAGGGTCAGCGGAAGGTAAAAAAAAAAAAAAAAAACGGAAAAAAAAATCTGGAAAAAAACTGTGAAAATAACCCGAGGAGCTTGCCAAAGATGAGGCCATTACGGCTCGCCTTTCGGTGTCCTCCTCGGGATAGCGTCATTTAAAGAACGAGGGACAGCAGAACGTAAAAAAAAAAAAAAAAAAAAAAAACCCGGAAAAAAAAAACTGTGAAAAAAACCGGAGGAGCTTGCCAAAGATGAGTCCATTACGGCTCGCCTTTAGGTGTCCTCCTCGGGATAGCGTCATTTAAAGAACGAGGGTCAGCGGAAGGTAAAAAAAAAAAAAAAAAAAAAACCGGAAAAAAAAATCTGGAAAAAAACTGTGAAAATAACCCGAGGAGCTTGCCAAAGATGAGGCCATTAAGGCTCACCTTTAGGTGTCCTCCTCGGGATAGCGTCATTTAAGGAACGAGGGTCAGCAGAACGTAAAAAAAAAAAAAAAAAAAAAAAAAATCTGGAAAAAAACTGTGAAAAAAAACCGGAGGAGCTTGCCAAAGATGAGGCTATTACGGCTCACCTTTAGGTGTCCTCCTCGGGATAGCGTCATTTAAAGAACGAGGGTCAGCAGAACGTAATAAAAAAAAAAAAATCTGGAATAAAACTGTGAAAAAAACCGGAGGAGCTTGCCAAAGATGAGGCCATTACGGCTCGCCTTTAGGTGTCCTCCTCGGGATAGCGTCATTTAAAGAACGAGGGTCAGCAGAACGTAAAAAAAAAAAGAAAAAAAAAAACCCGGAAAAAAAAAACTGTGAAAAAAACCGGAGGAGCTTGCCAAAGATGAGGCCATTACGGCTCGCCTTTAGGTGTCCTCCTCGGGATAGCGTCATTTAAAGAACGAGGGTCAGCGGAAGGTAAAAAAAAAAAAAAAAAAACCGGAAAAAAAAATCTGGAAAAAACCTGTGAAAATAACCCGAGGAGCTTGCCAAAGATGAGGCCATTAAGGCTCACCTTTAGGTGTCCTCCTCGGGATAGCGTCATTTAAAGAACGAGGGTCAGCAGAACGTAAAAAAAAAAAAAAAAAAAAAAAAAAAAAAAAAAAAAAAAAAAAAAAAAAAAAAACTGGAAAAAAAACTGTGAAAAAAAACCGGAGGAGCTTGCCAAAGATGAGGCTATTACGGCTCACCTTTAGGTGTCCTCCTCGGGATAGCGTCATTTAAAGAACGAGGGTCAGCAGAACGTAAAAAAAAAAAAAAAAAAAAAAACCCGGAAAAAAATCTGGAATAAAACTGTGAAAAAAACCGGAGGAGCTTGCCAAAGATGAGGCCATTACGGCTCGCCTTTAGGTGTCCTCCTCGGGATAGCGTCATTTAAAGAACGAGGGTCAGCAGAACGTAAAAAAAAAAAAAAAAAAAAAAAAAAAAAAAAAAAAAAAAAATCTGGAATAAAACTGTGAAAAAAACCGGAGGAGCTTGCCAAAGATGAGGCCATTACGGCTCGCCTTTGGGTGTCCTCCTCGGGATAGCGTCATTTAAAGAACGAGGGTCAGCAGAACGTAAAAAAAAAAAAAAAAAAAAAAAAAAAAAAAAAAACCAGAAATAAAATCTGGAATAAAACTGTGAAAAAAACCGGAGGAGCTTGCCAAAGATGAGGCCATTACGGCTCGCCTTTAGGTGTCCTCCTCGGGATAGCGTCATTTAAAGAACGAGGGTCCGCGGAAGGTAAAAAAAAAAAAAAACGGAAAAAAAAATCTGGAAAAAAACTGTGAAAATAACCCGAGGAGCTTGCCAAAGATGAGGCCATTACGGCTCGCCTTTCGGTGTCCTCCTCGGGATAGCGTCATTTAAAGAACGAGGGTCAGCAGAACGTAAAAAAAAAAAAAAAAAAAAAAAAAAAAATGGAAAAAAAACTGTGAAAAAAAACCGGAGGAGCTTGCCAAAGATGAGGCTATTACGGCTCACCTTTAGGTGTCCTCCTCGGGATAGCGTCATTTAAAGAACGAGGGTCAGCAGAACGTAAAAAAAAAAAAAAAAAAAAAAAAAAGCCCGGAAAAAAATCTGGAATAAAACTGTGAAAAAAACCGGAGGAGCTTGCCAAAGATGAGGCCATTACGGCTCGCCTTTAGGTGTCCTCCTCGGGATAGCGTCATTTAAAGAACGAGGGTCAGCAGAACGTAAAAAAAAAAAAAAAAAAAAAAAAAAAATCTGGAATAAAACTGTGAAAAAAACCGGAGGAGCTTGCCAAAGATGAGGCCATTACGGCTCGCCTTTAGGTGTCCTCCTCGGGATAGCGTCATTTAAAGAACGAGGGTCAGCAGAACGTAAAAAAAAAAAAAAAAAAAAAAAAAAAAAAAAAACCAGAAATAAAATCTGGAATAAAACTGTGAAAAAAACCGGAGGAGCTTGCCAAAGATGAGGCCATTACGGCTCGCCTTTAGGTGTCCTCCTCGGGATAGCGTCATTTAAAGAACGAGGGTCCGCGGAAGGTAAAAAAAAAAAAACGGAAAAAAAAATCTGGAAAAAAACTGTGAAAATAACCCGAGGAGCTTGCCAAAGATGAGGCCATTACGGCTCGCCTTTCGGTGTCCTCCTCGGGATAGCGTCATTTAAAGAACGAGGGACAGCAGAACGTAAAAAAAAAAGAAAAAAAAAACCCGGAAAAAAAAAACTGTGAAAAAAACCGGAGGAGCTTGCCAAAGATGAGGCCATTACGGCTCGCCTTTAGGTGTCCTCCTCGGGATAGCGTCATTTAAAGAACGAGGGTCAGCGGAAGGTAAAAAAAAAAAAAAAACCGGAAAAAAAAATCTGGAAAAAACCTGTGAAAATAACCCGAGGAGCTTGCCAAAGATGAGGCCATTAAGGCTCACCTTTAGGTGTCCTCCTCGGGATAGCGTCATTTAAAGAAAGAGGGTCAGCAGAACGTAAATAAAAAAAAAAAAAAAAAAAAAAAAAAAAAAAAAAAACTGGAAAAAAAACTGTGAAAAAAAACCGGAGGAGCTTGCCAAGGATGAGGCTATTACGGCTCACCTTTAGGTGTCCTCCTCGGGATAGCGTCATTTAAAGAACGAGGGTCAGCAGAACGTATAAAAAAAAAAAAAAAAAAAAAAACCCGGAAAAAAATCTGGAATAAAACTGTGAAAAAAACCGGAGGAGCTTGCCAAAGATGAGGCCATTACGGCTCGCCTTTAGGTGTCCTCCTCGGGATAGCGTCATTTAAAGAACGAGGGTCAGCAGAACGTAAAAAAAAAAAAAAAAAAAAAAAAAAAAAAAAAATCTGGAATAAAACTGTGAAAAAAACCGGAGGAGCTTGCCAAAGATGAGGCCATTACGGCTCGCCTTTAGGTGTCCTCCTCGGGATAGCGTCATTTAAAGAACGAGGGTCAGCAGAACGTAAAAAAAAAAAAAAAAAAAAAAAAAAAAAAAAAAAAAACCAGAAATAAAATATGGAATAAAACTGTGAAAAAAACCGGAGGAGCTTGCCAAAGATGAGGCCATTACGGCTCGCCTTTAGGTGTCCTCCTCGGGATAGCGTCATTTAAAGAACGAGGGTCAGCGGAAGGTAAAAAAAAAAAAAAAACCGGAAAAAAAAATCCGAAAAAAAACTGTGAAAATAACCCGAGGAGCTTGCCAAAGATGAGGCCATTAAGGCTCACCTTTAGGTGTCCTCCTCGGGATAGCGTCATTTAAAGAACGAGGGTCAGCAGAACGTAAAAAAAAAAAAAAAAAAAAAAAAAAAAAAAAAAAATGGAAAAAAAACTGTGAAAAAAAACCGGAGGAGCTTGCCAAAGATGAGGCTATTACGGCTCGCCTTTAGGTGTCCTCCTCGGGATAGCGTCATTTAAGGAACGAGGGTCAGCAGAACGTAAAAAAAAAAAAAAAAAAAAAAAACCCGGAAAAAAATCTGGAATAAAACTGTGAAAAAAACCGGAGGAGCTTGCCAAAGATGAGGCCATTACGGCTCGCCTTTAGGTGTCCTCCTCGGGATAGCGTCATTTAAAGAACGAGGGTCAGCAGAACGTAAAAAAAAAAAAAAAAAAAAAAAAAAAAAAAAAAAAAAAAAAAAAATCTGGAATAAAACTGTGAAAAAAACCGGAGGAGCTTGCCAAAGATGAGGCCATTACGGCTCGCCTTTAGGTGTCCTCCTCGGGATAGCGTCATTTAAAGAACGAGGGTCAGCAGAACGTAAAAAAAAAAAAAAAAAAAAAAAAAAAAAAAAAAAAAAAAAAAAAAAAAAAAAAAAAAAAACCAGAAATAAAATCTGGAATAAAACTGTGAAAAAAACCGGAGGAGCTTGCCAAAGATGAGGCCATTACGGCTCGCCTTTAGGTGTCCTCCTCGGGATAGCGTCATTTAAAGAACGAGGGTCAGCGGAAGGTAAAAAAAAAAAAAAAAACTGGAAAAAAAATCCGGAAAAAAACTGTGAAAATAACCCGAGGAGCTTGCCAAAGATGAGGCCATTAAGGCTCACCTTTAGGTGTCCTCCTCGGGATAGCGTCATTTAAAGAACGAGGGTCAGCAGAACGTAAAAAAAAAAAAAAAAAAAAAAAAAAAAAAAAAAAAAAAAAAAAAAAAAAAAAAAAAAAAAAAAAAAATCTGGAAAAAAAACTGTGAAAAAAAACCGGAGGAGCTTGCCAAAGATGAGGCTATTACGGCTCACCTTTAGGTGTCCTCCTCGGGATAGCGTCATTTAAAGAACGAGGGTCAGCAGAACGTAAAAAAAAAAAAAAAAAAAAATCTGGAATAAAACTGTGAAAAAAACCGGAGGAGCTTGCCAAAGATGAGGCCATTACGGCTCGCCTTTAGGTGTCCTCCTCGGGATAGCGTCATTTAAAGAACGAGGGTCAGCAGAACGTAAAAAAAAAAAAAAAAAAAAGGAAAAAAAAATCTGGAAAAAAACTGTGAAAATAACCCGAGGAGCTTGCCAAAGATGAGGCCATTACGGCTCGACTTTCGGTGTCCTCCTCGGGATAGCATCATTTAAAGAACGAGGGACAGCAGAACGTAAAAAAAAAAAAAAAAAAAAAAAAAAAAAAAAAAAAAAAAAAAACCCGGAAAAAAAAAACTGTGAAAAAAACCGGAGGAGCTTGCCAAAGATGAGGCCATTACGGCTCGCCTTTAGGTGTCCTCCTCGGGATAGCGTCATTTAAAGAACGAGGGTCAGCGGAAGGTAAAAAAAAAAAAAAAAAACCGGAAAAAAAAATCTGGAAAAAACCTGTGAAAATAACCCGAGGAGCTTGCCAAAGATGAGGCCATTAAGGCTCACCTTTAGGTGTCCTCCTCGGGATAGCGTCATTTAAAGAACGAGGGTCAGCAGAACGTAAAAAAAAAAAAAAAAAATCTGGAAAAAAAACTGTGAAAAAAAACCGGAGGAGCTTGCCAAAGATGAGGCTATTACGGCTCACCTTTAGGTGTCCTCCTCGGGATAGCGTCATTTAAAGAACGAGGGTCAGCAGAACGTAATAAAAAAAAAAAATCTGGAATAAAACAGTGAAAAAAACTGGAGGAGCTTGCCAAAGATGAGGCCATTACGGCTCGCCTTTAGGTGTCCTCCTCGGGATAGCGTCATTTAAAGAACGAGGGTCAGCAGAACGTATTAAAAAAAAAAAAAAAAAAAAAAAAAAAAAAAAAAACCGGAAAAAAAAACTGTGAAAAAAACCGAAGGAGCCTGCCAAAGATGAGGCCATTACGACTCGCCTTTAGGTGTCCTCCTCGGGATAGCGTCATTTAAAGAACGAGGGTCAGCAGAACGTAAAAAATAAATAAATAAATAAATAAATAAATAAATAAATCTGGAGAAAAACTGTGAAAAAAACCGGAGGAGCTTGCCAAAGATGAGGCCATTACGGCTCGCCTTTAGGTGTCCTCCTCGGGATAGCGTCATTTAAAGAACGAGGGTCAGCAGAACGTAAAAAAAAAAAATAAAAAAAAATAAAAAAAAATAAAAAAAAATCTGGAATAAAACTGTGAAAAAAACCGGAGGAGCTTGCCAAAGATGAGGCCATTACGGCTCACCTTTAGGTGTCCTCCTCGGGATAGCGTCATTTAAAGAACGAGGGTCAGCAGAACGTAAAAAAAAAAAAAAAAAAATAAAATCTGGAAAAAAAAACTGTGAAAAAAAACCGGAGGAGCTTGCCAAAGATGAGGCTATTACGGCTCACCTTTAGGTGTCCTCCTCGGGATAGCGTCATTTAAAGAACGAGGGTCAGCAGAACGTAATAAAAAAAAAAAAAAATCTGGAATAAAACTGTGAAAAAAACCGGAGGAGCTTGCCAAAGATGAGGCCATTACGGCTCGCCTTTAGGTGTCCTCCTCGGGATAGCGTCATTTAAAGAACGAGGGTCAGCAGAACGTAAAAAAAAAAAAAAAAAAAAAAAAAAAAAAAAAAAACAAACCGGAAAAATAAACTGTGAAAAAAACCGGAGGAGCTTGCCAAAGATGAGGCCATTACGGCTCGCCTTTAGGTGTCCTCCTCGGGATAGCGTCATTTAAAGAACGAGGGTCAGCAGAACGTAAAAATAAATAAATAAATAAATAAATCTGGAAAAAAACTGTGAAAAAAACCGGAGGAGCTTGCCAAAGATGAGGCCATTACGGCTCGCCTTTAGGTGTCCTCCTCGGGATAGCGTCATTTAAAGAACGAGGGTCAGCAGAACGTAAAAAAAAAAAAAATAAAAAAAAAATAAAAAAAAATCTGGAATAAAACTGTGAAAAAAACCGGAGGAGCTTGCCAAAGATGAGGCCATTACGGCTCGCCTTTAGGTGTCCTCCTCGGGATAGCGTCATTTAAAGAACAAGGGTCAGCAGAACGTCAAAAAAAAAAAAAAAAAAACCGGAAAAAAATCTTGAAAAAAACTGTGAAAAAAACCGGAGGAGCTTGCCAAAGATGAGGCCATTATGGCTCGCCTTTAGGTGTCCTCCTCGGGATAGCGTCATTTAAAGAACGAGGGTCAGCAGAACGTATAAAAAAAAAAAAAAAGCCGGAAAAAATAATCTGGAAAAAAACTGTGAAAAAAAACCGGAGGAGCTTGCCAAAGATGAGGCCATTAAGGCTCACCTTTAGGTGTCCTCCTCGGGATAGCGTCATTTAAAGAACGAGGGTCAGCAGAACGTTAAAAAAAAAAAAAAAAAAAAAAAAAAAAAAAAAAAAAAAAAAAAAAAAAAAAAAAAAAAAAAAAAAAAAAAACTGGAAAAAAACTGTGAAAAAAAACCGGAGGAGCTTGCCAAAGATGAGGCTATTACGGCTCACCTTTAGGTGTCCTCCTCGGGATAGCGTCATTTAAAGAACGAGGGTCAGCAGAACGTAAAAAAAAAAAAAAAAAAAAAAAAAAACGGAAAAAAATCTGGAATAAAACTGTGAAAAAAACCGGAGGAGCTTGCCAAAGATGAGGCCATTACGGCTCGCCTTTAGGTGTCCTCCTCGGGATAGCGTCATTTAAAGAACGAGGGTCAGCAGAACGTAAAAAAAAAAAAAAAAAAAAATCTGGAATAAAACTGTGAAAAAAACCGGAGGAGCTTGCCAAAGATGAGGCCATTACGGCTCGCCTTTAGGTGTCCTCCTCGGGATAGCGTCATTTAAAGAACGAGGGTCAGCGGAAGGTAAAAGAAAAAAAAACCGGAAAAAAAAATCTGGAAAAAAACTGTGAAAATAACCCGAGGAGCTTGCCAAAGATGAGGCCATTACGGCTCGCCTTTCGGTGTCCTCCTCGGGATAGCGTCATTTAAAGAACGAGGGACAGCAGAACGTAAAAAAAAAAAAAAAAAAAAAAAAAAACCCGGAAAAAAAACTGTGAAAAGAACCGGAGGAGCTTGCCAAAGATGAGGCCATTACGGCTCGCCTTTAGGTGTCCTCCTCGGGATAGCGTCATTTAAAGAACGAGGGTCAGCGGAAGGTAAAAAAAAAAAAAAAACCGGAAAAAAAAATCCGGAAAAAAACTGTGAAAATAACCCGAGGAGCTTGCCAAAGATGAGGCCATTAAGGCTCACCTTTAGGTGTCCTCCTCGGGATAGCGTCATTTAAAGAACGAGGGTCAGCAGAACGTAAAAAAAAAAAAAAAAAAAAAAAAAAAAAAAAAAAAAAAAAAAAAAAAAAACATAAAAAAAAAAATCTGGAAAAAAAACTGTGAAAAAAAACCGGAGGAGCTTGCCAAAGATGAGGCTATTACGGCTCACCTTTAGGTGTCCTCCTCGGGATAGCGTCATTTAAAGAACGAGGGTCAGCAGAACGTTAAAAAAAAAAAAAAAAAAAAAAAAAAAAAAATCTGGAATAAAACTGTGAAAAAAACCGGAGGAGCTTGCCAAAGATGAGGCCATTACGGCTCGCCTTTAGGTGTCCTCCTCGGGATAGCGTCATTTAAAGAACGAGCGTCAGCAGAACGTTAAAAAAAAAAAAAAAAAAAAAAAAAAAAAAAAAAACCAGAAATAAAATCTGGAATAAAACTGTCAAAAAAACCGGAGGAGCTTGCCAAAGATGAGGCCATTACGGCTCGCCTTTAGGTGTCCTCCTCGGGATAGCGTCATTTAAAGAACGAGGGTCCGCGGAAGGTAAAAAAAAAAAAAAAAAAAACGGAAAAAAAAATCTGGAAAAAAACTGTGAAAATAACCCGAGGAGCTTGCCAAAGATGAGGCCATTACGGCTCGCCTTTCGGTGTCCTCCTCGGGATAGCGTCATTTAAAGAACGAGGGACAGCAGAACGTAAAAAAAAAAGAAAAAAAAAACCCGGAAAAAAAAAACTGTGAAAAAAACCGGAGGAGCTTGCCAAAGATGAGGCCATTACGGCTCGCCTTTAGGTGTCCTCCTCGGGATAGCGTCATTTAAAGAACGAGGGTCAGCGGAAGGTAAAAAAAAAAAAAAAAAACCGGAAAAAAAAATCTGGAAAAAACCTGGGAAAATAACCCGAGGAGCTTGCCAAAGATGAGGCCATTAAGGCTCACTTTTAGGTGTCCTCCTCTGGATAGCGTCATTTAAAGAACGAGGGTCAGCAGAACGTAACAAAAAAAAAAAAAAAAAAAAAAAAAAAAAAAAAACTGGAAAAAAAACTGTGAAAAAAAACCGGAGGAGCTTGCCAAAGATGAGGCTATTACGGCTCACCTTTAGGTGTCCTCCTCGGGATAGCGTCATTTAAAGAACGAGGGTCAGCAGAACGTAAAAAAAAAACCCGGAAAAAAATCTGGAATAAAACTGTGAAAAAAACCGGAGGAGCTTTCCAAAGATGAGGCCATTACGGCTCGCCTTTAGGTGTCCTCCTCGGGATAGCGTCATTTAAAGAACGAGGGTCAGCAGAACGTAAAAAAAAAAAAAAAAAAAAAAAATCTGGAATAAAACTGTGAAAAAAACCGGAGGAGCTTGCCAAAGATGAGGCCATTACGGCTCGCCTTTAGGTGTCCTCCTCGGGATAGCGTCATTTAAAGAACGAGGGTCAGCAAAACGTAAAAAAAAAAAAAAAAAAAAAAAAAAAAAAAAAAACCAGAAATAAAATCTGGAATAAAACTGTGAAAAAAACCGAAGGAGCTTGCCAAAGATGAGGCCATTACGGCTCGCCTTTAGGTGTCCTCCTCGGGATAGCGTCATTTAAAGAACGAGGGTCAGCGGAAGGTAAAAAAAAAAAAAAAAAACCGGAAAAAAAAATCCGGAAAAAAACTGTGAAAATAACCCGAGGAGCTTGCCAAAGATGAGGCCATTAAGGCTCACCTTTAGGTGTCCTCCTCGGGATAGCGTCATTTAAAGAACGAGGGTCAGCAGAACGTAAAAAAAAAAAAAAAAAAAATCTGGAATAAAACTGTGAAAAAAACCGGAGGAGCTTGCCAAAGATGAGGCCATTACGGCTCGCCTTTAGGTGTCCTCCTCGGGATAGCGTCATTTAAAGAACGAGCGTCAGCAGAACGTTAAAAAAAAAAAAAAAAAAAAAAAAAAAAAAAAAAAAAAAAAACAGAAATAAAATCTGGAATAAAACTGTCAAAAAAACCGGAGGAGCTTGCCAAAGATGAGGCCATTACGGCTCGCCTTTAGGTGTCCTCCTCGGGATAGCGTCATTTAAAGAACGAGGGTCCGCGGAAGGTAAAAAAAAAAAAAAAAAACGGAAAAAAAAATCTGGAAAAAAACTGTGAAAATAACCCGAGGAGCTTGCCAAAGATGAGGCCATTACGGCTCGCCTTTCGGTGTCCTCCTCGGGATAGCGTCATTTAAAGAACGAGGGACAGCAGAACGTAAAAAAAAAAGAAAAAAAAAAACCCGGAAAAAAAAAACTGTGAAAAAAACCGGAGGAGCTTGCCAAAGATGAGGCCATTACGGCTCGCCTTTAGGTGTCCTCCTCGGGATAGCGTCATTTAAAGAACGAGGGTCAGCGGAAGGTAAAAAAAAAAAAAAAAACCGGAAAAAAAAATCTGGAAAAAAACCTGTGAAAATAACCCGAGGAGCTTGCCAAAGATGAGGCCATTAAGGCTCACCTTTAGGTGTCCTCCTCGGGATAGCGTCATTTAAAGAACGAGGGTCAGCAGAACGTAAAAAAAAAAAAAAAAAAAACCCGGAAAAAAATCTGGAATAAAACTGTGAAAAAAACCGGAGGAGCTTGCCAAAGATGAGGCCATTACGGCTCGCCTTTAGGTGTCCTCCTCGGGATAGCGTCATTTAAAGAACGAGGGTCAGCAGAACGTAAAAAAAAAAAAAAAAAAAAAAACCCGGAAAAAAATCTGGAATAAAACTGTGAAAAAAACCGGAGGACCTTGCCAAAGATGAGGCCATTACGGCTCGCCTTTAGGTGTCCTCCTCGGGATAGCGTCATTTAAAGAACGAGGGTCAGCAGAACGTAAAAAAAAAAAAAAAAAAAAAAAAAAAAAAAAAATCTGGAATAAAACTGTGAAAAAAACCGGAGGAGCTTGCCAAAGATGAGGCCATTACGGCTCGCCTTTAGGTGTCCTCCTCGGGATAGCGTCATTTAAAGAACGAGGGTCAGCAGAAAGTAAAAAAAAAAAAAAAAAAAAAACTGGAAAAAAAACTGTGAAAAAAAACCGGAGGAGCTTGCCAAAGATGAGGCTATTACGGCTCACCTTTAGGTGTCCTCCTCGGGATAGCGTCATTTAAAGAACGAGGGTCAGCAGAACGTAAAAAAAAAAAAAAAAAAAAACCCGAAAAAAATCTGGAATAAAACTGTGAAAAAAACCGGAGGAGCTTGCCAAAGATGAGGCCATTACGGCTCGCCTTTAGGTGTCCTCCTCGGGATAGCGTCATTTAAAGAACGAGGGTCAGCAGAACGTAAAAAAAAAAAAAAAAAAAAAAAAAAAAAAATCTGGAATAAAACTGTGAAAAAAACCGGAGGAGCTTGCCAAAGATGAGGCCATTACGGCTCGCCTTTAGGTGTCCTCCTCGGGATAGCGTCATTTAAAGAACGAGGGTCAGCAGAACGTAAAAAAAAAAAAAAAACCAGAAATAAAATCTGGAATAAAACTGTGAAAAAAACCGGAGGAGCTTGCCAAAGATGAGGCCATTAAGGCTCACCTTTAGGTGTCCTCCTCGGGATAGCGTCATTTAAAGAACGAGGGTCAGCAGAACGTAAAAAAAAAAAAAAAAAAAAAAAAAAAAAAAAAAAAAAAAAAAAAAAAAAAAAAAAAAAAAAAAACTGGAAAAAAAACTGTGAAAAAAAACCGGAGGAGCTTGCCAAAGATGAGGCTATTACGGCTCACCTTTAGGTGTCCTCCTCGGGATAGCGTCATTTAAAGAACGAGGGTCAGCAGAACGTAAAAAAAAAAAAAAAAAAAAAAACCCGGAAAAAAATCTGGAATAAAACTGTGAAAAAAACTGGAGGAGCTTGCCAAAGATGAGGCCATTTCGGCT